>NW_020539386.1:0-27953 GCF_003426905.1 Ctenocephalides felis
TTTCACTGTGACACGAAATATTTTGCAAAGGTTGTTGTGTTTGTGGTTTTGTTGTATCAGTATGTAATAGTGTATGATGAGTTGCATTACAAATATTACATCTTTTCACTGAAAAACATTGATTATTAATATGATTATTACTTAAACAGTTCGTGCACAGATTTAGTTGTTTTGTTTTTGCTAAGCGGGTTTCGACGGTTAAAGATTAAAAGTTTCACATTTAAATGGTGAATGAATAGCAGTTTTACAAAAGACGCAATTAGTATTGATTGATGGCATAGATTTTGTAAAACGTTTATGATTTTGTATTAGTTTCTCGGTGTTACTTTCAACAAATGTTGGAAAATAATATATATTTCTTCTTATTAGTCTCACTACATGTAATCAAGCGATAAGCGGAGAGTGAGAATTATTCGTTAATACGTCTGGGTTTTATACCCAAACCATAACCACGTGGACGTCTGCTATTGGCCATGGTATAAGAGGTTGCCATTCCTAAGGTGGTCAATTGGAAGTTCGCTACATACCATTATATAAAGGAAATGTGAGTAATTTGGATTTTGTATGTCTATTTTATAATAATAATAATACATTTCATTATTAAATAATCATTTGAAACATTATTGATACTACCAATTAAATAAATTCAATTAATTGTAGGGAAAAAAAACACAAAAACCGTACCACAATGTTAATTCATGGAGGTGGCTTATAGTATTATTTTTTGAATATGGTTGTCGGTAGGTTGTATTTATTGTACCTGAATATGTCTTGAGATATAGAACTAATAATAAGTAAATTTTAGTAGTGGAGCAAATTTGCTCCAAATTAGGTTAAGTGTGCCATGGCATTGGTAATATGGATACAAAAGAATCATACATCATACAATAGAGTCTGTCCGTAGGTTTTAAGTGTGTCTCGTTAATCAATACTATGTCCTGGTCATGATTTGTTATTGTCTGCCTCAGTTCGTCCACGTTGTTTTTAAGTCCGTTAGAGTTAAAGTGCATTATGTGTAAGTGGCGCGTTTGATTTATGGAGATGCTGTTAAAAAGTTAAGTATTGTTGTATATTTCTCGTTAAATGTCATATTGATGTCTAGTGACTTTTTGTCAGTTTGTAAAGCTCACTGAAAATTTGTTTTACTTGGGGATCAGCAAACAGCATCCTAATCTTGCCCATGGCAGCAAAAAGTCACTCTGGCGTATAAAAATCTGGTGATAGGCCGGGTTGGTGATAGTTATTGTGCAGGCCGGATCGGTGATGATGATGGTGCAGGCTGGATCGGTGAAGGTGAGGACTGGATCAGATTTCGGAATGATGACGGTGGAACCGAGAGTTGAGAATACGCTGATTTGGTATTTGGGCCAACGTTGGTGTTATTTAAAGCTGACGAAAAACTCCTTGTCAGCGGCACTGGCGTTGGTGCTGGCCTGTAAATCTGTTTTCCCCTGAGAGCATCACTTTTCTTTTTCTTCTTATAGTTGATATCTGAAATTGATTTTGGTTGTATCTTGGATATAGCGGATGGTCTTCAGCCCTAATTCAGCTTTCACAATAATAGGCGGAATTTTTTCTTCCTTCATATCGATTTTCTTCAATGGTGCTGCCTGTACGCCTGAAGTGGATGGCTGCGATTCAACATTGATTTTTTCGAGCTACTTGTTTTTAGCTTTCTTCCGCCGTTTGATCTTGTTGTATTCCTCAAGCTCCCTGCCCGTGTCCATATCAGTCCGATCAGATAGCGCATTGTATTTATTTTTGAGGGTCTCGCTCGTTAATACATCCATTTTCTGCGTTTTCATTAGTTTTAATTTCTTCCCAGGCACCTGCCTAGGGATATTCTTGGATTTTTTAATACACTCAGCACTGATTTTATGAAAGTTAATCTAAAGACTTACAAAAATTTAAATTTAGAAAAATAAAACTTTCTCATATTGCTTATCCTCTAACCATTACCAACACCAATCCGGTGTTTGGAAAGAGGAGTCAGCAGAAGGCACGTCCACCTTATAATTTTGACCGATATCAAGATATTTAATATCTTGAGAGAGTTATGCCCGATTGCTTTTAAAAAAGCACGATTTAAAATCGATCTCGGGTGAATTCTAGACTTTATACTTATTTCACAAAAATCTAATGACAGAGCGCAATACCAATTGGGTCTGTTTTTTATAATCATATCCGATAGTAACTTTTATCAGTAGTAAATCGATATCATTTTACTTTTTGTACTCCGCTACAGTTCATTCAACAAAAATACATTTATTTATTTATTTATTCATTAGCAAGCCTTAATCAACACTAATAGATATTATCTCAGGCTCTTGTCAAGCAAATTGGATTTAGTTAAAAATAACTGCAATTAATGCAAGATATAAGTTTTAGCAACGCTTCGGGAGCTGGCGACTCAAGTGTTGTGACAGGAATCAGACCATTTTTACATTTTTTTATGCCAATGTGCGATGATAGGTTCGGAATGAATTTTGTCATGCTGCTGCCTCTGTCGGTGGTAAAGATACCATGTTAAATTTGATTTTGAATACTGATTTTTATAAGCTTGTACATTTGATATATTGTATAATTTGGAAAGAAATCGTTCTCCAGCTGTAGCAATGAGCTGTGGATCAGCATTTCCATTTTTGAATATTTCGATAATTTTATTTAGGTCTTGATTTTTCTGTAATACGTTGATATATTTTATTCTGCCTTGACTGAAAATTGCGGATGTCGTATCACAGCAAAAAAACAGCGATCTGTGGCTGTATTAACTATGATACGGTTTTTATGTAGGATGTAGATTTGTCGCAAAAATTTTCCTTTTCCTGGTTTTACTAAATATTATTTGAATGCGTTAATAGAGCCGTCAAAAGGATAAGAAGATTTATATCCTCACCAATAATTATTATGGAATCAAATCTCGTCGCCAAGCTTATTGCTGTATTAACTATTAATGCATCCGCATCTTTCGTGGCTTGACCTAAAGTTTTCTGCTTCAACATTTTAATGCGCGCTTCATGTTTATACCGTTGGCCAAGAACTTATTTTGTGGCGCACTTGGAATTACTGTCTCGCAAAAAATTATATCTACTGAAGCAGTTTTTCTTGATCTTTGGATTCGCTCTGCATGTTTGGTACTACGATTTACATCTTCCGGATATCCATCAAATACAACAATAGCATTGGATGTATAATTCGATCGAGCGAATGCAACAAAATTTGAATAAAATCGATTCACCGCGATGCCAAACGCGACTCGGTTTAATAGGTATCCACCGTCGATGATAAACATTTTGTCTCCAAAATTTATATCTTTGAAATGTGGTTTAAATACCTCATACATAGAAGATTTAATGCACTTGCACATACCTTCATCATTGAAAAGGCATAAAGGTAACGGGGCAAGTTGGTGCGGAAGAAAGTTTTCAAGTTCTCTTTCAGATGCTTTTGCAACGCACATTTTTTGGAAAATCAACAAAGGATTAATCGGGACAATAACGTCTTTTGTTCGGATACGTGCCTGCATTCATATCACCAAGTGATTTTACTCTATCATTTCGTTTGAATTTTACGGTACAGAAATCGCTGCTGATGATCTCAGAAATGCTAGAAAAGTGTTGAATTATCAGCAGAAAAACAGAAAAGTATTTAAATTATTTTATTCCTAGATCTTATTCGCTTAATTTGGGCGACTCGACGCGAAGGTAGTACCCGGTGTTGCTGTGGGACTTTTCATGACTTTAAGATCGCCTGTCAGTCCACTGAATTGTAGAGCAGCTCAGCCCATCTGTCATCTAGCAGTTTAATGGAACCTATAATAGTCCCATTATCAGTCAGGCGTCTTCTTCTCAAAGGTGCCAATCATCTTAGAGACGGGAGAGATAAACCCTCATCTCCGTCTTTGGCATAAAAATATGCGTTGGTCGAGTCAGTCGGCCAAAATTTTTATGGCTTTCCTAATCATAGTGTCCAGGCTTTTAAGGAGACCAAGCGTTGTGTTTCCTAAAGTCAGCTAGTGTAGTAATTTTGGAATACCAACTGTTCTTAGTGCGAACAGTCGTTGCTGAGGTTTTAAAGGAGCTTTCGAAAGCTGCCCCATAGAGAAATGTCTATGGCCTTAGGTCGCACATTATAGCGCCATCTGGAATAGAGGGGGCAGGTGGGTCACGACCACCGCAACTGAATTTTATGTTATTGTCGATGTACTACTTTTTTATATATGACACGTTTTTGATGGCTATTGGAAAAGATTTAGCGGTGTTAATTATGAAGGCGCGTTTCGAGAGGAAATCATTGGCATTGACTAGCTTTGTTTGAAGATCTTTTTGTGAAGATGCCGCAAATACCTGGTCGTCAGCAAAAGCCATGATTTTCAATAGTTTTCCCTCAATCACGACCCCGATTTTAGGAGGGGAACTTTCAATGAGCCTATTAATAATGAGGTTGAACAGGACTGGAGATAGAGGATCTCCTTGTTTAATCCCGCACGTCGGACTAATGGGATCCTAATGCCAGCTATTATAATGGAGTCTCGTCCAGCTGTTCCTATATGAGTTCTGTATGCATCTACTAGGTAAGTTGTAATATTTCAAAGTGTCTATTAACGCATTGTGTGAAATTGAATCAAAAGCTTTCTCCATGTCACTTGAAGCTATAAAGACAGGTTTGAGTTTCTGTCTGTAGTATTTATATATAGTTTATCAACTATAAACTATTTCAGAAGGTAGTCTAGTGCAAAATGTTTGCACAACCGTCGACCGGTTGAAAAGCGGTTTCTCTATCATTAATTTTAATCAGTGTTGGCATCCGCTTTGCTAGGGTTTTATTGAAGTGTCTCGTTATACAACTGATGGGATAGTGATAGGTCTGAATTCACCGGGATTTTCAGCATTTTTTTTTTAGAAATCAGAGACGTGTAGGATTCCAGTAATTGTCTAGGGATAAGTCCTGTGAACAAAAATAAATTGTATAGGTTGACCAGGGTGTTTGTTTGCATCGATCATAGTAGATTGGCGGATACACCATTTGGTCCTGGCGCTGAATTTCTTGGCGGGAAACAGTTCTTAATTTCTTCTACGGACTCTATATCAGCGAGAGATCTTTATTTCTCGCACCTTCTGATCCAAGTGATAGGGTAGAATGTTCGGTCGGGTGGTGGCTTATGTGAGACATCTTTGTAGTCCAAAATAAATTGATCATATTTAATAGGGTAAAATTCGACCAGTGTAATTGTATAGTTTTGAACTGGATTCTTCTCATTTGTCTTCTATTAGGTTTTGGCATATAGGTTTCCCTTTTGATTCTAGTGTTTAATAGCCTATTTTTTGCTGTAAAAGTTGACTTAAGGTAGTTTGCAACCATTCCATTCAGGTCATTCAGTGATATTTTACTTACTAAGTGGCAGGTGTCAGCCAACATTTTATAATTGAACCTTTCTTCAGTGCTGGCGACTACTGGTCCCAGCGTCAATCGTAGGTCTTCTCCGGAGATATCTAGTGTGGTGAAAGAGCAAAGCTCGGTACTGTCTTGGTTGGACATCGAACTAACAAATTTGGCAACCAGGCTTTTATATTTTGGTGATCTCCTTTGGCCTTTTAGAGCATTCAGAAATCGACCGGGTGTTACAGCAAGAAGCAAGAAGAGCTTTGTTAATGTGGAAGGTTCCTTTAATCAATAGTGCCGCTTCTTCTTTAGCCATTAGAGCTTGCTCTTCCTCAGTCCATCTGGATTTCTTTGACTATGTTGTTTCTATTCGAGCACTCCACGACCCACTACGGTTTTAAATGATTTATTGCATTGTGGGTAGCGGCAGAGATGATTACCCGTATCAGTCAGTTGGAAAGAATCTGCGGGTCCACCCGAGTCTAAATTAATCATCCGAGGCTTTATATTATTCATTGAACCGAGTGGTGTACAAGAACGAGGGTGTTGGCAGCATTCCAGGTTCACAAACGCAGCGGTGATTATTAGTTTCCCCCGGAGAGATACTAACGGAGAGATACTAACCCACGAGGAGGGGACCACGTGCTTGACTACGGTTTCGATGAAACCATAGCCTTTTACACGACCAGCCTTATGGAGGCTACGTGCTTGGCCTTGGATCTAAGGAAACTGCAATCTCTCTCACCAAAGTCATAAGAGAGTCATAGTTACTCCCGCTTTACTTGCGCTTGCTTGATTTTATTCACGATGACATTCAGAGCACTGGGCACAAATCACATTGCGTCAAAACCCGCTAGGGCCATCGCAATGCTTTATTTTAATTAGACAGTCAGATTTCCCTAGGGACTGCACCCGAAGGTAATACCCACCAAACCTTTTTTTTTATTTACCATTCAAATTACAATCTGTCTTAATGAAGACATTTAGTAATTGGTATGTTATAATATATGGTTTATTTAGAAAGATTACCCAATGGTAATTCTTTCTAGTGTGGATAAATGCTGTTACTATTTGCTGATTACTATATAAGTACTTAAATAACTAATGCTATATAAACTCATATCTATAACTATCCTAGTCTAAATAAAAAATAAATAATAAATAATAAAGGAATGTAATGAAAAACAATGAAGATATGCAATCAATGTGTCAATTCTGATAACTCCGTCCTTTTCAGCCCTTTTTGATGCGTGACATTATATAGTAAAATTATATGCGGTAAAGTAGATTGTTTTGAAAAAGGTGCCGTCCCGAAAGTGTTAAATGTAAAAAATAAAATTCTCTCAATCTTTTTGCTTTTAGATTATTTTAGGTACATGCAAGAACTCTGTTCATCATTGTTTTCAAATAATAGCATGCTACGGGCTCTGCGTTGTTCAAAAGTATGATTAGTTAACTTTTGCCATCTGACGTATTTTTGTTTGCCGTAAATAGATTAATAAATTTGTTTTTCTTAATTTTTATGTTAGGTTGACTTTATATTATGATTTTTACAATATTAATACGTTAATTAAAAAAACAGCTTATTTTTTTTATCTCCCTTCACAAAAAAACCTTAGTATTAAGTGGTTAAGTTTTTCTAATTTCAGATCAAATTAGCGTTGTCCATCAAATTAGCGTTCAAAGTCACTCAGAAGTTGAGTGGTAATGTTCATGATTATATAACGGACATTAATTTGTTTAGAGGAGAAATTCTTTAAAAACTTTCACTAAAAGCATTTACTAAACTATAAACTAAACTATTCCATAGAAAAACTAAAAGAGTTATGGTTTGTTTATGTTAATGAATGTATAGCATGTTCAAGCCCTTACAAATGTATCACATATAAAATTAAAAATCAAATATAAACTTTCAAAGACAAGCAACCCTAAACCAAGAATTATGACACATATACATTCAATGAGTATGAAGCAACATTTTCAATGCACATATTCCTTAATTATAATTTATAATAAAATAAATTAAAAACCTAATATAAACTTTTATTTATTGATAATGGAAGTTTGTAAATTTACTAAAATGGCACATACAGACACATTGTTATCAGCTAAAAATAATCTAAGATCCTTTGGCATATGATGCAGAATTTTAAAAACTCTCAATCTTTGTATAACCCGTTCAACATTCATGCGCACGCTACCTATAGAGTATGTTTCGATATCTTCTGGCTGAAGTAATCCGTTTTGGACAAACAGGGGATGAACAAGTACAGACATATTCCTTAATTTATCTAATTCTGTTCGAATTGATGGAAATCCTGAATACGAAGCACAATTAGAAACTATATATGTCTTTCTTAACTCATGAATTTACCTTTGTCAGCGAATACAACATCTCCAGGTTCTAATTTACTTAATATTCCTGAAAAGTAATTTGGGTGTCAGTTATTCTGCCCAAACCTACATCACCTACAAAGGAAATAAAGCCATCCGGAGTGCAACCAATCAGCACCTATGAATAAATAAGATTAATTTAAGTACTTTCAAAACATTAATTATATAGTTGCTGCAACAAAAATTTATACAACTTTACTTAATACATTCTTTTATAATTTGAGGATGTATGGGCTGCATTGTCAATACTAGATAGCGTGTCAGTCTCAATCTTAAAACAATCAAGAATAATTCTGCATTTTGGATACAACTTCTAAAATTGTTTTGGCATATTCCTCAATATGCTCTTGGTAGGCCAATGGATAACATATCCACATCCTCTTCGAATCACACTCAACATGTTTTCAAATATCCTGGAAACCGTCCGAGGATTAATCTGAAAAATAGCACTTGGGGCAGCATAACTAATTCCTAACTTTTGTGGGTATCTTCCACATATCGATGGTTTTCTGACGCAACCTCGTATCTCAGAAACTACTACTTTTCATGAGAGACAAAAAACGTTTTATAACAAATTTTTAAACTGCTGTTAACAATTTTTTTTATAAATTTTAAAAGTATTCAATCTTGTGGCAATTATTTGAGACAAGTATGATATTACAAACAATTAATAATTATTTTTTCTTCAATTCTTTGAGATACGTGTTTGTCGCACGGAAAAAAATGTAACGTACGTGGTTGCGTCATGCTGTTTTCAAATAAGAGTACATGAATAACTTTTTTCAATTGTTTCATTTTGAGAATTGATCAACTTTTTGAATAATTCTTAATAAAAAACGAACATTATTAAACTTGTGGTATATGTTAGTTTATAATTACGATAATATAGTATCTGGCCATAGTTTAGGTATTTCAATATCTAGTATATTTAGCTCTTTCATGGATTTATAGTTTACTACTTTGTGATTATCATTTTTATTGTTACTTTTATTCTTTTTTGCTATTATTTCTTCATTTAATGATTTTTTATTTGCGGATGACACATTATCTAACTCTAAAAAATACAAAATTTAATTTCATGTGAGAATTTATTGTCAGTAAGAGTTGTTTAATTTTTATTGCTTATTGTGATATTTGTTCTTAACATAATAAAAATATAACTAGTGGTGCATAGCATCGTGTCTTTATGCAAATTGGTGGAACTTCCCGTTCCGTAATTAAATAGAATCGAAGAATAATAAATGATTTCAAATAGATTAATTTATTATAAATACTGTAACTTTCGTTATTCGTATTTGAATGACAAGATATAGTAATAAATTGGACAACGACGTTTATATATGTTTACATAAGAAGTAAATAAAAGTAAAAAAGAACATATCTCATATTTCTAAGAATTATATAAACTAATTTGCAAATTTAAATTCATTTATTTGAAGTATATAAGAGAGTTTTAGAATTTTAGCTAGCATTAAAATTAAAATCCGAATCATTTTTCATATTTAAACAAAGAAATAATTGTAAATTTAAAAAAAATAGACAAAAAAAAATCTGCTTTCCTAAACTAATCGATTCTTTATACTGCAAAATGTTTTTTGAATCACCCGAATCGAAAGCTTTGAAACGACTGGGCCTGTCTTTTCCAGAAACTAATCACCACGTCATCAATATAAATTGAATGTTTTTAAATAATTCAAATCGGATTCTCTGTTTTCTCAATAGGAAACGATTGCTTTTTGAATGTTTCAAACCGGTTGATCCGTGCTCCCGAAAACGTGGACAGAAAATTGTATCCACACACACACGCGCACACAAACACATACATCCATTTTTTGAAGGTATTTCAAGATATTCAGAAACCTCTAAAACGTTAAATATGCAAAAAGTTTCAATTTCAATTTTTGGAAAATTACTATAACTTGCGGTAACTAAATAATAAATGTATTTATTAACTATCGTTCATTAAGTTTTAATAACAATTAACTTAATTAAATAATAATTTTTATTAGAAAGATTGAACTAAACAACATTGCTGACAGCGAAACTTGTTTATATACGCCACCATGTATTAGATACTGAGATACGTGGTTGCGCATGGCACATTTTTCTGAATTGAGATACGTGATTGTACTTTTCTCAATAAAAAACGTTCGCTTGATTTTTTTTACAAAACTTCACAGATCCATGCGTCTATATTCAGTGATTGATTTTCCGATTAAAACTCAAAATCGTCAAAAATCAAGTTACGAGGTTGCGTCATAAATCTTTTAATTAATTTTGATGGGGTATCAGTTTTCAAAAGTAAGTCACCACAGTTCTGGCCTATTTCGGGAGCTCTATATACAAAAACATCACATTCCATTAAGCCGTTTGTGATTGGATTGTACTTGGAAGATAGTAAACCCGACTGTGTAAATACGTATTTAGAAAGATTTATAAATGAAGCCAATGCTCTTTACAATTCTGGTTTGATTCATGAGAATATTCTGTATAAAGTCAAGATACACAGAATTTGTTGTGATACTCCTGCCAGACCTTATATAAAGTGTATTAAGGGCCATAATGGATACAACAGTTGCGAAAGATGTACACAAAAAGTAGTTAGGGTGGATGGTAAAATTATTTTTCCATTATTGGATGCTAGTCTACGGAATCATGAAGATTACATGTCAGTGATAGAAAAAGAAGATAATCATCAACTTTATAGGTCTTCATATCAGAAACAGTAATTGTGCTATTAGCCAAACATATATAACTTTTATGTCTTCAATGCTCAATAATGTGGGATCAATGACACCATGCGAGTTTCAGCGAAAACCAAGCGGTTTTCAAGAACTTGATAGATGGAAGGCAACGGAGGTACGTTTTTTATGTTTTATGCAAGTCCGGTCATCTACTACTCTACTACTACTACTCTAAATGCGCGATCTTCTTTTAATTGATAGGTATGGTGTTCTATTTTTGCATCTTTCAGT
The DNA here is from genome assembly GCF_003426905.1 of Ctenocephalides felis. NCBI lineage: Eukaryota > Metazoa > Arthropoda > Insecta > Siphonaptera > Pulicidae > Ctenocephalides > Ctenocephalides felis. The sequence continues at coordinate 10,752 of NW_020539386.1, forward strand.
AGTGTGACCATTTGTCGAAAAGTAGCAGAATCAGAGCAGTGTAATTTTACAGTTTCGTCCGGCAAAATTTTTGTGTAAAATTTGTTTGAAGGAAAGGTTTCTTTGATTGCATTATTCATTAACTTGAAATTATTTACGCTATAAACAAAAATGGGTGAAGGTCGTGGTGATGATGTTTGTGTTTTGTCTTGATTTTGTTGATTTAACAACGGATTAAATCTGTTTTGGAGTGTTATTGTATTTAAAACAGGTCGGTTGATTTCCTTAATTTTGCGTTTTTTAGTGTGTGATGGAGTCAAATCTGAGTCGATCCGGCTTCGGATATAATAAGCCCATCTCTAATATATATAAATATATATATATATATATATATATATATATATATATATATATATATATGTTTGTATATTTCTTAAGTTGTTAATTGATATCAGGACTTGTGCATTGATGCGCAAAAGAATCTTTCCGTTTTGTTAGTTCTTAATCAATCTCGATCGTTCTTGTTTGTAATAGTCACATTCTCAAAATATATTTTCTATAATTAATTCTATAAATTAATTTCTATGCTTTTGCGGTGATATTTTGCAGCGATCAAAATAATATACATTTTTTAATACAATATGCTGGTTGTATATACATTTAAGAGATTATCTCCTGCGAGATATCTCTTTTTTGGACATTTTATTTAAGATCGTATGGCCATTTTTTTTAATCTTCTAGTAGGAGATTCCTCGCTTAATTCCTTTAAATATTTGTTTGAGTGACCTGGTAATTTTTCGTGGCATTTTTGCTCCTTTCTTTTATCATTTCATTAATAGTTTTAATTTTTAAGTTTTTATGTAGAGTGTCATCTGTTATCTACCAGGGTGCGTTGACAATGCATCTTAAAATTTTCGATTGCGCTCTTTGTATTATTTTTATATTTGAATTGCTTGCGCACGCTCATAACTCAATTCCGTATACCCAGATTGGGATAATTATTGTTTTATATAAAAGAGGTTTGTATAACACATATTTGAACTCCTGCCAATTAGCCAATACAACTCTTTGAACTTCTTCTTCATCTGTTTTCTTTTTATTTTGATGTGCGACTAGCTTAATTTTCTATCCAGATGAATTCCAAGCTATTTTACGCTCTCATATTTTGGTATTTCTATGTTGTTTATTTTGTGAAGGTTTTTTTTAAGATGTTTTATTCACTTCTATTTAATAACATACAATCATCTCTTAAAACTAACTAATAAAATAACTAACTTATTCTATTCTTAAATTTTCAATATAATTTTTTTAGATTAAATAACTAACTTAAATGAATTAACAAATTAACTTAGTTTAGATGTCTATAAATATTTTTGGCACTCAAATAAATATTTAGTTACGTCTTTATATATGCTCGTATTTTTCATTGCTAATATTATTGTCATGTTTGTTGAAAAAACTATATTTTTCTTTTCTAGACATTGGTAAAGCGTTTTTCTCTGTGTTGTATACTTCTTGCGTCGAAAAGCAATGTGATCCATGTTTTCAGGTCCTCCCTCTTCGCAGTCGCACTCTTCAAACTTCGATAATCCTAGAAAATAGATAAAACTCCTAGCCGAAATGCTCGATTTTTTATGTGACCAATTCGCATTCTTATAACGATACTGATGTGCATGCGGTTTTTAATTATCTTCTGAAACCACGGTTTCGAATGAATATCTGGATTTATTTCATGATATACTTTCCCTTTTCTTTGACTAATGTTGTCGAATATACTTTGCCATTTTTTCTTTCTTCTTTCATGACTATTTTATTAATATCTGCTGATAGAATGCTGTTTCTGTTACCAAATAACATCCCTCGTTGGCCAGCTCGCCCGCTTTTTCATTTTCGATTATTCCTGCATGTCCCTTCATCCACATAAATTTAAGGTCAAATCCTTTCAGTTTTAGGCTCATAGTTTTATCTATTATTTCATATACTACTTTATTTGCTTTTTCGTTAGTTCTTTTCATAGCTTCTAGAGCTGATTTACAGTCAGATAAAATAACACTCTTTGTAATTTTTTCTTCTTCTATTATAATTAATTATTGCTATTTTGATGGCCGTCATCTCGGCAGTGAAACTAGAAGCACTTTCGGGCAATTTATATTTCTGTTCTATATTGAGTCGGCGTACATACAAGGCGCAACCTGCACCTTCTTTCTTTAATCCATCCGTAAAAATAAGTGTGTAATTTGGATGTGTTTTATTTATTTCTTGTTTGAACATAAAGTTCATTTTATATCTTTGTATCAAAGGATTGTCAGTAATTTTATCTAATATTGTGTTATTTTGGTTTGCCCACCAAAGGATAGCGGAATTTCAATCTAGATCTTGCGCTATTAACTGTTTATATTTATTTATCCATAGGCAGCTACTGACTAAGGTCGGGTTTTCTTTTCTGCTCCAACATGTATTTTCCTCACATAATTCTTTCAGATTACTCAATGTTTGTATCATTATTTCGTCGTTTCTGCTTACCTTCGATGTTAAATATTTGTTTGATATTATTTTCCCACCTTGATTCTAGAGGTAATTCTCCGGACTCTGCTAATAGTGTATTTATTGGAGAGGATTTCAGCGCACCTAATGAAATTCGTATTGCTGAGTATTGAATTTTGTTCAATTTATCTATATCTCGTTTGGTGAGATTTTTACTCATAAAGCTGATGGTAACTAGATGACACCTTATCAATGCTCTATATATGTTCAGACAAGTTGCCGGATGTGCTCCCCATTTCTTATTGCAAATTGTCTTCAATATATTTATACCCTTCTCACATTTCCTACATATGTTTAATATCTGGCTCTTAAATTTGATTTTTTTGTCATATGTTATTCCTAGTATTTTATGTTCATCCATAACTGAAAACTTGTGTTCGCCCAACCGAATGTCACCAATAATGATCATACTTCCTATGCCTACCAAATTGCATCACTACCGATTTTTCGTGTGCTAATTCTAGTCCATTGTATTTTAGCCATTCTTCCAACTGCGATACACCGTTGCTCATGTATTCCTCACATTTCTCCCAATCCTTATCTATTATCGCAGTGCACACACAGGTTCTTTTACCACTTCCTTTAGGTCATTTAGCTTCTTCTCGTCTTGAACTTCACAATCTTTGATGGAAGGAAAAAAATATTGGTCAAAGATAATGTCTATGCGAACAGACTTTATATGACAAATACAATTCAGAATTTTTTTAGAGATGCCGTCATAGGTTTGTGGTACATGTTTCATGAGATGCAACTGAAAAAAACATCAACTAGATAAACCTCAAACGATGACGGTGGTTAATCTGTAGTGTTGTTTCATTCGCGCCAATGTATTTGGCGATTGTCTCACTCTGTCTACTAGTATCATATCGCCAGACATTTTTGATTGCCAGACATGGTTAACAACCGCAGAAACGTCTGGCAAATTAATTTTGTCTTTTTACCCTTAAGGAACATAATATTAAAATTTCAGACGAACTAAAATGATTTGAATTAAAAAAAAAAAATAATAAATAAATTGCCGTCTGGCACATATTTAGCAGCGCCAAAATTGTCTGGCAACAAAAAATATTAGTCTGAAATTTCAAAGTGTCAAAAAAATGATTTTTTTTTATTTATTGGCTTTTGATATGCATCATAAGGCCAGATGCCATTCTTACAATTATTTATTACATATTTTTATTGAATCATTAACTTATAAATTAATTGTTGTATTATTAATAAAATTAAATATATATTTATAAATTTTTAAATTGTTACTAGCTACTAATGATTGTACATTGATTGGGAAAATAATATTTGCTTTAAGTAAATTTATTATTAATGTTCTTCTTTCGTTTTGGAATAAGTTGCATTCCCAAAACAGGTGATCTATTGTAAAGCTTATGTTGAGTACTATAAAACCCAATTTCACCGAAATGCATCAAATGTAAAACCTCGACACTAGATGGCTTTAAATACAACAATTAAATCTTGAACGAAATAAAAAATGACTTTGCTCTTTCAAATCTTGCTTAATATTTGTCCTAGAACACTTTATGTAATACCGATTTATTAAGATTTTTATTGACATTATTTTGTTCATTACATGATTTTCGTTAAAATATATATTTTAGGAGATATTTGCAAAAAAACGAAGAAAAACTCCAAAAATATATGAATCTTCAGTGGCCAGTAACTTGAAAAGTATTAGTTTTTTTGAAAAACTATATAAGACATTTTTTTCTTATAATTAGTTCTTCTATCGATTTCCGACGTTATTTTGAAAAAATGTGATTACACAATTTAGAAGGGGTGTCACCCCCCGGGGGGTGATGGCGCAACCCGAATTGTTTTCACTTTTGAACTTGAGGGTAAGATGAACCTAATTCCAAAATTTCATTCAATTCGGAGCACAGTAAAAAAATTCAGAGGTTATACCCTTTTTTCCTCTCCGTTTACTGCACTAATAGGCTTTGGCTAATCTGGGCCCGCGTATATGCGCCCGTTATATTTGTCCAAAGTCTCTCTGTTTCTTAATAACTCCATTGTTAATGACACGAATTCAGGATTTTTTTTTTTTTTTACTTTATTTAATAGCAATCAGAATTTACAAAATTCTATGAGCTATTATGCTTATGTTTAAACACACTCACACAGTAAACATACTCACACACAGTCATACACACACACATAATAAATTGGCTGAATTTTAAAAGTTTCAATAGCTGCCACTCCATCGAGTGGTCAGCTAATCTGGCTGAGGTAAATAATGGCTAAGTCTGGTCTTTATTGCTCAATCTTCAAATCAATTGGGACTTTTCTTTTGAGCCTCCTAGATCGGGGTTCTTGAAGAAGATGTTTAACTATGTCATTGGGATGGGATTCCAACTTCTCAAAATGGCGATGACTGGTACTGGTAATAACATCTTTCACAAATGGTATGTTCAAGTCATCATGAATGGTTTTATTACTGACATACCATGGAGCGTTCACGATCTGCCTCAGAATTTTTGATTGTGCTCGTTGGATTGAATCAATGTGGGATTTTCTTGCACATCCCCATAATTCCACACCATAGGTCCATATCGGCTTTATTATTGTTTTATATATTAGTAGTTTGTTTTCAATAGGCAATTTTGATTTGTTACCTATGAGCCAATAGAGTTCCTTAGCTCTATTTTTCACTAGAGCTATTTTTGATAGTATATGTTGCTTCCAGGTTAGTTTGCTATCTAATATCATCCCGAGATATTTTGTTGAGTGTTTAACTGGAATTGTCTTATCATGAAATTGAACTGCTGGGCAAGAAGATTTGTTGAGTGTGAATATTACATGAGTTGATTTATTATCATTAATTTTTATACGCCATTTGCTAGTCCATTTTTCAATGACTCTTAGATGACTCTGGAGCCTTCTCGATGCAACAACTGGATCAGGATCGGAAGATAGAATAGCAATATCATCGGCAAATGTTGCAGTTGTTAAATTTTCATCTGTAGGAAAATCGCTAGTATAGAGCAGGTATAGATATGGACCCAGTACACTTCCTTGAGGGACTCCTGCTTCAACCAAGCAGGCTGATGAAGTTTCCATATTCACTTTAACTTTAAACCGTCTATTTTGAAGATACGATTCCAGCAATTTATGATACTCAATTGGGAGAGATGATTTTATCTTATACACTAATCCTTTGTGCCATACTTTATCAAAAGCTTGATTTACATCAAGGAAAACTGATGAGCAGAATTGTTTTGTTTCTAGGGTGTTGTGGATGATGTTCACAATTCTATGGCATTGTTGAATCGTCGAGTGTTGTCTTCGAAAACCAAACTGATGGTCTGGAATTACATTAGTATTGTTTTGTATATGTTTAAGCAAAAGTTTTTCAAATACTTTTGATGCCACTGGTAGGAGACTAATAGGTCGGTAGGATGACACATTATATGGGTCTTTACCGTTTTTGTGGATCATTTTAACTATTGAAGTTTTATAATGTACTGGCCAATAATTTAGCCTAATTATAGCGTTGAATAGGTATGTTAGTAGGATAAATCCCTTTTTGGGCATTTCCTTCAACAGTTTCGGTGTAATTGAGTCAAAACCAGCGGATTTATTAGTTTTTAGTTTAGCTATTTCTTTGAATACCATATTCAATGAAAAGAATTTAAGACAGTTGCTGCCCTTATTCACTGGTGCAAACGGGTTTATATCCAGATCATTTGAAGAGATACGAACAGGATTTGGTTTAAAAACTGAGGATAGATGTTGGGCGAATAATTCAGCTTTTTCTCCATCGCTCCTTGCCCATGATAGATCATCACCTACTGCTCCTGTTATATCGTTACGGCGTAAAGGCGGATTCCTGAGAGCCGGTTTTAGCCTGTTCCTAATCGGTTTCCAGATAGAGTTATCATATCGATTTAAGCTTTGTACATAATTATTAAAATTTTCCTCATTTAGTTCTTTAAGCCGAGATTTAAGCTTATTAGTCAAGTTGTTAAGAATGTTTTTGTCAGACGGTAAATGTGTATGTTGCCATTTGCGCCTAGCTTTACGTTTTTCACTTAAAAGTTTTTTTATTTCAAGTGGAATAGAATGTTTTTGATTTTGTTGATCTATAGGTGTAGCAGCCTTAACAGCTTCCAGCAGAGTTTTGTTGAATGTTGCAATACCATCTTCTATTTCCCGACATGTTTTGAGTTTCATTTTTAAATTAGTATTTTTCTCAGTAATTTGGCGATATAGTTCCCAATTAGTTTTAGCAGAATGAGGTTTTGGAATTCTTTGCAGGTTCACAGCCGTAGAGAATATGGTTGCTATCACGGGGGAATGGTCTGATGAGAGGTCGTAACTAGGTTGTATTTCAACACATTTGAAACTTAGACCATTAGCGACAAAGAAGTCTAACAGATCGGGTTTCTTCTTAGGATCGGCTGGCCAGTAGGTGGGTGTGCCCGTTGAAAAGGTGGAGAAACCATGTCGAAGGATCATCTCATACAGTTGTTTACCTTTTGGATTTGATATCCTTGAGCCCCAGAGATAATGCTTACTGTTAAAGTCACCGCCAGCTATGAACTTTGATCCAAGCATTGAGAAATATTCGTAAAATTGGGAACTGTTAATAATATGTCGAGGTGGACAGTATACGGCTGAAATTACTAATTCGTAATTCATCAGTTTTGTTTTGACAGAAGTTGCTTGAATTTGTTCTTTACAAAAATTTTGCAGCTCATAGTGAACAATATCAGATTTTATTAGAATTGCCGTGCCCCCGTGGGCTGTTCCATCCGGATGAGGTGTGTGGTACAATTTATAGTTCGGGACGTACATATTTGAGTAATGCGTAAAATGTGTTTCACTAACAAGGAGTATATCTATTTTATTCTCGAAAAGAAAAAACTGAATCTCATGTTTATGCTTCAAGAGCCCATTTGCATTCCATAACGCAATCCTTATAAACCTCGCCATGGTGTTTACTTTGTTTTATTTATGAAAGCTGATAACATGTTTATGATCATGTTGTTTTGATTCATCAATTGTTGGAACATATTTTTGAATTCATTTAAGAAAATTGTTAAATTTCCAGCAGAGTTTTCACTGGTTGCATTAGCCTGTTGATGAAATTGTTGTGATCTCATAACTTGTGCATATGTCATATGATGAGAATTTGCATGCCTTACTTGGTCCATGTTCTTAGAAGTTGTTGGCCCATATTGATTTTCAATGCGGTTACCGTATGGTCTGTTCGTGTGTTCTTCTCTTCTTGCAATAATTTTCTGATATACTGGACACCCTTTAAAGTTAGCAGTATGTTCATTCAAACAGTTAGCACAAGTAGCTGGAGTTTCTTTAGTCTTAGTACATGACTTAGAGGGGTGCTCATCTCCACATTTAACGCACATGTGTGGCTTATTACAAAATGATTTGCTGTGACCATAGTCTTGGCATCTTTTACACTGGATGATTTGTGAAGATCGTATCGGTGGTTCAAAGTGTACTATTTTATTTAAAATTTTATTCACTGTAAAAATTTCATGGTTATTCTTATTTGGTTCTAAGTCTACATAAAACATATTAAGCGGTTCTCTTGATCTATAGTGTATGACGTTAACTATATTACGCACTTTATGTCCATTTTTTTCAATCTCTTGCTTTATTTCTTCAACATTAGTGGTTGAGTGAATATATTTCAGAACAACTCTGTACGCTCTTTCACTTTTTACCTGATAAGTATGATAAGCAACATTGCGTTGTTTCAGAAGTTTAACAAAGTTTCTATAGTCTGCTATTGTTGAAACGTTAAATTTGATAACATTGTCAGCCAAGGTTTTTGTTGTGTAACTGTTATCGGGCAAAACCGGTTTTAGAACGTTAATCATATCGGGAAAATTTGTTACTCCGTGAATGTACACCGGCGGTGGTAATTCCTTTTTTGGCTGAGAAATTGCTTCAGTATTTGCTGATGATGACGATGGTTGATCATTAATTATTGATTTTTCATTATTGGCAAGAACATTGAATCTGTTAGTCAACTTTATAGTTTCAGTCGGCCTATTAATCCGTCTTCTTTTTGCACTCGTCACAGTTTGCCAAGAATTTGTCAAACTATTTTGCGCAGTATCAGTTTCCATGGCGGCTGAGGAATTTAACATTTTTTGAGAGGTTTGAATTAATTTTAAACGCAATTGTTCAGTAACAAAATCTGAGCAAGTTTGTGAATCATCATTTAGGACATTGTTTACTTCTGATAATGGTATGTTTAAAGAGGTGCTCATTGAGTTCCCCGAGGGGAAACTCATGAGTTAAGCAATGATTTCACTAATCACTAATAAACACTATTTATTAACACAGAAACTATCACAATAATTATTTAATTTAAGTACTATATATTACTACTGAACACTGTTTATACTGCAATAGCACAGGTATAAATCGCAGGTAGATATTTTATCTGTATTTAGATCCGACTGGGTCGGCTGCTCGTGGCGAACTGGAATTCAGGATTGATGCTTGTTTCTCACATTTTTATTTCCATTATGTCATGGTTTACGTTATCATAGGCTTTTTTTAATGTCTATTGATAATAACATCATATATCCGTTTTGGGAGTGTGTTATTTGTATTTTACTGAATGATACACAGTGATAGTCTCTTATTCCTTTTTCTTTCCTGAATCCAAATTGAAAATTAGGTATCATATTATTTTTTTCGGTGTAGCATTCTAGTCTGGTTTTCATAATTTTTTCAAAGAGTTTTAATATATTGGATTCTAAACATATAGGTCTATTTGAGCTTACTAGTCTTGTGTCACGTCTTTTTTTTAGAATTGGCACAATTATGCTCTCTTTCAGACTTCTCGGTATATAGGCTCGTTCAATAGTCAGTAAATATTTTCACTAAGTATTCTTTCCATGTGTCATTCATTTTAAATAGCATTTTGTAGTGTATTTTGTCTTTTCCTGGTGTTGTATCCATTTTTTTATTTCAATTGTTTTTAGTTCTTCTAAGTATATTGCAGTTACCAAACTCGTATCTATATGACTTCTAGGATTTGTTTCCTTTGTCTTATTAACTACATTTTCGGGAGTCATATACTCTAATAGTTTATCTTCGAATTCGGTGTTTATTGATGACTTTTGATTTGGACTCTCCACTTTTTTATTAAACTTTCTCACAGTCTGCCAAATTTTTTTATAACCCATCTCTAAATTTATAGCCCATTCATTTTAGCATAAATTAGGCAAAAATCTCGGAATTCGAGATACCCTGCTGTAAGTTTGTAAATACTTGTATATTGACACCCTAAAAGTTGTCTCAAAACCTACATATGGTAGCACATGCGCAACTGTTAAATTTCAAGGTTAAAGTTTACAAAAATCGGTTTTTTTCGCTTTCTTTGTAAATATCTCATTAAATCATAAATCAACCATAAATTTGATTATAAGTTATCAGCAATAATTGCTGATTCCCAAGCAATGGCTATTGTAAAATGCACAAAATCACATGGACGTTTCTTAGCGTGTGAACGATGTGTGATAAAAGGTGTGACAAGGTTTTGAGAACAAGAAAATTTGTGTATATCCAGAAATTGATGCTCAGAAGAGGAATATTAATTCTCTTTTGAACAAAGAACAAAAACGGCACCATTTAGAACAATTAGAATCACCGCTTATCAAATTAATAAATTTTGATCCGGTGAAAGAAGTAGTAATAGATTCTATGCACTTGCTATTTCTCGGCGTGGCAAAATTTTTATTGCAAAAATGGGTTTTAAAATCTAGTATTTTTGGTTAAGGAAATATAAAATTAATTTGTTGCGCAATAATTTAATAATTTTAAAGAAGACAGTACCCGCTGAATTTAATAGAACATGCTTGATTTATGTTTTTGGAAAGCTACACAATATCGTTTATTTTTTATGTATTGTGGACCATTAGTTTTAAAAAATGTATTGAAAAAACAAAATTATGAACATTATTTGTTACTGTTTGTAGCATGTAGAATTTTGCACGAAAAAACCTTAATAAAATCCCAAATTGATTTCGCGGGGTTACTGTTACGATTTTTTTACATTTTTACCGACATTGTACGGAGTGAAATCGCAAGTGTTGAACATGCATTATTTACTTCATGTCGCGGATGATGCAGAGTATTTTCAAGTTCTATTGAGTGATTTATCTGCATTTTGGGGCGAAAATTATTTAGGTAAAATTAAGCGTTTAGTTAAAAGCCCCCGCAAACCTCTAACGCAAATTGTGAGCCGATTATCCAAAATCGACAAAAGTAATTTTTTTAGTAAAGACACAGAACATAGATCTTTACTAAAACAAAAAACCCGTTTAGGATTAGATTATGTGAATGAAACAGAAGTTCAAAAGCTCTTTTATAAATTTTATATATTTACGAACAGTTATCCAAATAATGTGATCTTATTAGATCATAATGAAATAGCACAAATAAAAAAATTTAAAACGAGTGATTGTAAAGAAGATGATGTGAATGATCTCATAATATGCATAAATAAAATGACGCTTGAAAAACCTCATTTCATATTTTCTACACAAGCATCGGATGTAGGAATATATGCCGGAACTCAATTTTCAGAAGAAGTGAAAATACCAATAAATAAAATTGTAAAAAAAAATATTTTTATTAATGACTAGCTGACCCGGCAAACGTTGTTTTGATAAGTAAGGTATATTTTAAACAATTTCTAGGGAATCAAAAATATTAATACTTTAAGTGTATAAGGATGTGTTGTTTCAATGCTATAAACAATGAGGTATTATAAAAACAATGAATCCCATTAGTTTGTCTATATTTTGTCAACACAATCAAACTGGAAGTTTTATACACTTTCTATAGAAAACATGGTATAATCCAATCCAAGTCTTTTTCGGTCTTTCGACTTATTGATTACGTTTCAAGATTTTTTCAGATTCTTTTTGGATTCTGGATTTTGTGTATAATTGTAAATAATACTACTGAACTTATACAAAGTTTTCAAATTTCAGAGGAGAGATAAAAAATGAATTAAGTATTTCTTTTTTGTCCTGCTTTTTGGAAAGTTTCAAGTAACATTCGATGAATTAAAGTAAATTTAATAAAAAGAGCAGGGCGAGGCACAAAGATCCAATTTGACTTTGAGCAAATATAAAGTGTATTTTGTTAAAACCATAACAATTATATCACAACAAATAACAAATTTCAAACGAACAATTAACTGACTACGTTCAGTAAAACTGCCTTCTATTTTATCACTGTAGAAATGTGCTTTTTCATGTCTTTCAAAAATTTGTTATCTAGACCTTTTTACCCTATAGGCGGGGTAACTTGAAACGGCCAGGTGGCAAACAGGTTTGAAGTCTTATTTTAATTTTAAAGGATTTTACAAAATGATTACATTTTTAAGTAATGCTAAAAATCTACCAACGTAAGAAAATACTTATATTATTTCAAAGATTACCATTTATCTCCCTATAGCAAAGTCTTTAAATCAAGGTTATAGCTGGTTATACATCCTTTTTTCTCTACTTTCAAATATTGTTGTTAAACAATGCTTAAGTTTACTGTTTTTGACACATCGGTGATGGACCTTTTTAACCCCGGACCTTCATATATTACTATCTATTCTTCGATAAATTCTGGGAAATTATAACTGGGAAAATGTTATTCGACAAAATGTCCCTTCGATCAAATGTCCAAATGAATTTAAATAACATAAATAAAAAATAATATAACCTAGAAAATGTTTTATAAACACCAATGAGTATATAATTATACAAATGAGATCTTTCATAGCACCGTGTTTGAGAAAAATACGGTTTGCAAAAAAAGTGCATTTTCATATTAACATTTCAAAAAAATTGATATTTTGAGTTTCTAGTAACACTTGCGGCCCGTTTACTAACGTTTTTGTATATAAATAAAACTGCAAACAAAACCACTTGCTACAATTTAATCATAATTAAATAATATTCACGTAAAACATCCTATTAAACATAATTCTGTCTTTAAAACATCATCTGTCAAAAGCGTTTGACATTTCACGAAATTGCCACCGTCCATTGTTTTATTTAAATTACGCTTCAACAAAAATTTTCAAATTAAAAATGTAAAGTTTCTACGCGATTTTGAAATAATATCTCACCTTTCCGACCATCTCTGGATTGGCACGAATTTTTCAAGACTAAGACTGGCCAAATCGATTCAGCCGTTTTCGAGTTTTATTCGGACATTTGAAGGAGAGCTCCATTTTTATATATAAGATAACAGACCAGAACATAGCCATGTCTTTGTTACATTGAAAAATTGAGTTATTAATTATTAATTTTTATTTATAATAATAAGCAATATAGTTAGATATGATTTAGAATTTGTATGTCATAAAACACTTGTAAACGTTCATATAAATAACTTCTGTTTTATTTTTAGTAAACTTTCAGAATTTTTTACAGCAAAAATGCTGTGTGTGTAGTATTTTTCTATAATGTTCATATTAGAGGTGTGGGGAATCGAGCAAGCTTGGGATAGAGATAGAAACAAAATCAATTGTCATTTTTTTAATTTGATGGAGATGAGATAGCATTCGGAACAAAATCATATTGTCTTGGCAAAAAGGCTTCAAATTTACTCTCATATATATTGTCTCATTTATTAGTTTTATTTTTATTATTTGCTTTTATTTTATATTAAATCATCATACTACGGATATTATTTTCATGTAAATTCTATCCTTTGCACTCTTATTTATTGCTAATAAGAGCAGAAATTGCTACAAATACTGTTTTGGGACTGTTTTGGTGTAATATGATTTTAGTGCAGCAAAAGCACATGTTCATTCATCTACTCGGTTTAGTTGCGTTTAGCCTGTCGTGAAGAAAGTGTCCATTATTATCTAAAATGGATTAAGATAAAATTTACGCTATTGTATAATTCGTGGATAAACGAGAAAAAATATGGTAGATCTTGTACCATCGTCGTGGTTATTTCGCGAAGAAGGTCAAGATTTTATATATTTTCCTAAACCATTTGAGTACAAAAAAATGCGTAAATGGCTCGAGAATTGTAAAAACTCCATCAAAAATTGGAAACACTATCCAATTATCATTGTGGGTTACGCAAGTAAGTATTTACCTATTTTTTAATAAGTGGATCATTGTTCCATGTTCCGTAGCCCATTTTGCTATTTTGTCCGCTTCTTTGTTGCCTCTAATACCAGAGTGGAATCTAATGCATAATTTAACTATATAACCGTGCTCCAATAGATGTATAAGGCTATTCCAGACTTCATATAGTAATGCTTCGCTTAATCTATTTGTGAAAAATAGATTTTTCAGTTTGTCTATTCGCTTTTGCTATCAGTGACAATAACTGCTTTAGTGAATTTGATACTTTCAAAAAATTCAATTGCTTTTTTATTGCTATTAACTCTGCTGGTCAAACTGAAACAAAGTCTAGGAGTTAATATCCTATTTTGATATCATCTTTTTCAAAAAATAATGCACGGCCAGTTTAATTTTTTAAGTTTTGACCCATCTGTAAATATAAACGCCTACAGTTTGTAGATCATTGCATCTATACATAATCTCAAACATTCATATTAGATTTTGTCTAATTTCTTGCAATATGAGGAATTATTGAAAACTAGACTTCTATAATCTAATGGTGGTCTAATTTATGTTTTTTATAAGTTTAGAGCTGTTGTAGGGTGAGCTTTCCACTATGCTCTATTTACAAATCTATTACCCATATTCGTAAAATATTTTTTGTTTCATCTTTTTTGATGACCTGATCTATATGTGTTTTAAAAGATATTTTTTTGTCGAATGTGACACCCAGGAATTTGTAGGATTTTTGTGTTTCTGTTATATTCTGTTATATTTAGTCGTTAGTGATTCCTCTAGCTTTCTGCGCCTTGAAAAAACTCCTAATGAGCTCTTTTTACCTAAAAATTCGAGTCCTTTTTTTGAAAGTCATACATGAAAGTCATTTAGATCAGATACTTTATAGAGATTTTTATAATATTAACAAATATTGTTTACATTTCTATGGGTTGCGTACCAATGTTTATTCGGTGTTAGACTGCGACGCGGTGCTAACGCGCTTCGGTATTTTGTCTCTGTAACATCGGGGTAGTACGATTGCTATAAAAAAGTTTAAAATTGTCAAAAAAAACATCAAAATATAAAAAAATCAAAAACTAATTTTTATGAAATTTTCAGAAAATGTTAAAACTTAAAAAAAAATAATTATTTTTACGGAAAGTTTCAGCAATTTGTCTTCAAGCACTAGTTAAAATTATTGCTCATTCAAAATTTATGTGTTACCTGTAACATTATAATTACATATTAATAGCAAAAATAATAATGATATAAAAATATAATTTATTTTAATGTAAACACTATTTACATATTTACAGATGTTGGCATATTATATTACCCGAGCTCAACATAAATCAAGAAAAGCTTTCTTTACTAGCATTTTACTCCGCAAAAGATGATCTCAAATCCGGCGCCTTTGACATTTCGCCTCCATTGGCAGACCTGCGTCACGTCTAGTTAGTGAGTGCTTCTTATTACTCTGTACTCTGTGCTCGTGATCTAGTCACGTGTTCTGTGTGTAAAGTGTAAGTGTCTATTATGTCGTTTGGTACTACGCATTAGTTTCAACGGCGTGTTTGTGTTTTGGTGTTTATTTCTATTTTATTTAAATTAAGTGCTTTGATCAATAAATAGTCCGATGGCCTAAATTGGCGATAAAATTGTTTGCAGATTTTTGGTTAGTATTTTGATGAATTATTAATTCAATACGTGAAACAAAAACAAAGAATTTGACAGCATTCTACTTCGTATTCACTTTGATTTTATATGTCAAATATTCGTTGAAAAAGTTCGTGATTTTCACGCTTGTTGTAACACGCTGTTGATTTAATTTAAAGCACAATATTCGTATTATTTATGATTATTATGTACATACGCACGTACTTTATTTATTGATATCATTTCCAATTTCCGGAAACGCTATGACTAATGCATGTTCTATTTTAACACTGTAGTTGACATTGGTTTTCTTTCTTTTTGAGACTATTTTAAAATATTTTATTTCTATTTATGAATTAGTATAATATCTGTTAACTCAACTCTCCTTGTCTGTTAACTCAACAAATCGTCTTTTGATGCTACCTCCCATTATCGGTGACAACGACGAGTCAAAACAAAATTTGACATAAATTATTTGTTGGATTCCACAATTCTGGACTCTTATGTTAAAGAAACCAATGATCCTGATTTGGATAAAGAGTCAACTTCTTTCTCTGATCAGAACCCATCAGATACGAATGCAACGCCTGCAGAAATGGAAACTGTACCCATAAATCATGCATTCCAAACATTAAGTATTCTGATATAACTAATACCAATTAGATCGAGCTGAATCTTAGAAGTTCACCGACATCGAGGTTCAGGAATTTTCCACATTTTTTTTTTAGTCAGAACCTTATACAGAATATGAAGTTGATGGAAGGTCGAATTACCACATACGGTGGATCTGCTGACGAAACATGGAAATTTGTAATTGACCAGTATCACAATACTGCTATAATCTGCTTTCCACCACATTTTATAACGTGTTTTCCCTGTATTTTCTTTTTTAAGCTGTGAGGTCAACACTGGGCAGGGAGTGTGTGGGGAAATCAAGCAGGCTAGTCATGATTGTAAAAAAACAATGAGACTTGTCATTTTATATTTTCCATATCGTAATATTTTTATAGTCAATAAATTTTATATATTTTTAATGTTGGGAGTTTATAATTTAATATATTTTCATAATAATTACAACTCCCACAAGTATGATCAAATATGCTGTTTTAGAGAACACTTAAAGGCACATGATGCCAGAATTCCATGAATGAAATTCTAGATATTTGAACTGCTATTATTGTCAGATCCTGCAAATTAAAAAGTATATCTGTTTTTTCAATAACAGTTATCAGTAAATAATCTCTGTATGATTACGAATTTAGCAGTTAGTTCACGATATACAAGTTTTGACTACTGCTAGCAAATATGATTGAATTTTTTGACCCAAGTTTTCAATTGTTATGATTGATGAAAAGTCCTGAATTTATTAGAAATTTGATTGAAGTGCGTTAACATCTACTCATTGTAATAAGTTTATAGTAATGGTTTCTTTAAATGTTTCAAAACAAAACATTATCGGATTTGAACTTGATACTCAATATTGTTTTGGCTGAGCTTGGGAACTTATTCTATGTTAACAATGCTGGCAAATTGTTTTCCTCTACAAATTAAGCAATGAAAGCACTTGTATTTAACAGTGCATATTTTTTGAATCACAAAATTTAGTATTAGATTACCCTGGTGACAATAGCATCAATTCCAAATACAAATTGCTTTCTTCTATTCAAACAATCAATGAAATAATCAATGAACAAATTTGATATGTGATATCATCAATAAATCATGAACATCTTCAAACATCAATTTTAATGATGTTTGAAGAGATTTCGTCTTTAAGTCTGCATTCAGTGGAACTAAAATTAAATTTAGGTATGTGAAATAATGATAGTATGTGCATACGCACGTTTTCCTCTACAAATTATAAATTAAATATTATAATATAATTTTAACTGTGTTTTAAATTTGTATGTAATAATTGAAAATGATTTTAATAGTAAAA
>NW_020539387.1:0-13433 GCF_003426905.1 Ctenocephalides felis
TTTGACAATTGTGGAAGATCTGAACTTTTTTTTCAAAGCAATCGTACTGCTTTAACTGCATAAGGACAAAATATAAAGCGCGTAAGCGCCGCGTCGCTGTCTAACGCATGAGCATTGGTACGGAACCCATAGGAATGTTACAAAATTTATACTTATTGTTAAAATCTCTATAAAATATCTGATAATTTGATGTGCATATGTCTAATGATCATTTTTGACCGCCAAATGGCTCATTTTTTTACTTTTTCCTCTATATCTCCGAAACCGCTGGACCTACCTTCATGAAAGTTGTATCGATTCTTCATCTTGTCAATACAAATAGAATGTTTTTTGAATTATTAAAATCGGACGCTCCGTTCTCTTAAAAACGGAGGTACCGTTTTTGGCACTTTTTGCCCCGTATCTTCGGAACGGCTAGACCTGCCTTCGCCAAAAAACTAATCAGCACGTCTCCTTATCAATACAAATCGAATGTTTTTTGAATTATTCAAATCGGTTGATCCGTGTTCCCGAAATCGTCGACGAAAATTTGTATCCGCACATACATACACATACGTACATACATACACACACACATACACACACACACACACACATACATCCATTTTTTCTAAGGTATGCCAAAATGTTCAGAAACCTCTGAAACGTAAAGATATATAAAAATTTCATTTTCGATTTTTTTGCTATTACTATAACTTGCCCTACGGGAAGTTAATAACTTTAAATTAAGAATGTGCTAAAATCAGAAAATTATAAATAACTAAAATTCTTGCAAGACAGTATATTAATTTTATATTAGTTATCGAAGTACATATATTAAAGTATGACATATTTAAATAACAACCCTTATACACAAACGGTACGTCCTAGAGAGCTCGTTGAAAACTCAACTTTATAGTCAATGTCTATTAAAAAACAACTAATTACAATGTTCTAAGTTCAGAAAACTATAAATATCTAAAGCTTTTGCAAGAAAATATGTAAATTTTAATATTTGTTATCAAAATACATATATTAAAATATGACATATTTAAATAACAACCCTTATAAACAAACGGTACGTCCTGGAGAGCTCGTTGAAAACTCAACTTTTTAGTCGATGCCAATTGAATAATAATGAATTAAGAATGTGCTAAGTTCAGAAAATTCTAAATATCTAATTTTTTTTGCAAAAACATTTATGATTTTAAATATTCATAATCATAGTACATATATTAAAGTATATTATATTCCAATAACAACCCTTATAGACAAACGGTACGTCCTGGAGAGCTCGTTGAAAACGCAACTTTATAGTCAATGTCAATTGAAAAGAAAAATTAAAAATGTGCAAAGTTCAGAAAATTATAAATATCCAAAATTTTTGCAAAAATATTTTTGATTTCAAATATACATAATCATAGTACATACATTAAAGTATGTTATATTCAAATTCCAACTCTTGTAGACAAACGGTACGTCCTGGAGAGCTCATTGAAAACGCAACTGTATAGTCAATTGAATAACTATAAATTAAGAATGTGCTAAGTTCAGAAAATTGTAAATATCTAAAATTTTTGCAAAAAAACTTATAAATTTTAAAATTTATAATCATAGTACATATATTAAAGAATGGCATATTTAAATAACAACCCTTATAAACGAACGGTACGTCCTACAGAGCTCATCAAAAAACGCAACATTTCGCTCTAAAATCACTATTTGCTTTAGAAAAATGTATTGCATTATTATAGAGAATTGAATTATATTATAAAATCTAAATGCTTGTTTTCAATGAGCTCTTCAGGTCGCACTATTGGAACTAGGTGTGTGTAATTTAAGTATGTTATACCTTGTTATATGTATAAAGATAACAAATACTAAAATTAATAGATTTTCTAACAACATTTTCAGATATCGTTGATTTTTCCCGAAAAGTACCTAAAAGAGTAACCCTTTTTTAACAAGCTCTTCAGGGCGTACCGGTCGTTCTTAAGCACTGAAATTCAGATATGTGATAACATAATATATGTATTTTAATAACAAATACTAAAATCTAGAGAAATTTTCGGATATTTTTGATCATCTGTGAAAAGTACATTAGGTAATATGTAGTAAAAGAAATTAATATTTGAGGAGCTCTTCAGCACGCACCGTTTGTACTTAAGCACTGAAATTTAGATAAGTGATACTACAATATATTTGTTTTCATAACCGATAAAAAAATTAGATACCTAACTTCACAAAAAATTAAATAAAAATATAAATATTAATAATTGACTACCAATATGATCTTCTGAATATGAAAAATAGAAGTACTTTGAATAAGGACTGAATTTTGAAAGAGCTCTTCAGGACGTACCGTTTGTACTTAAGTATTAAAATTCAAATAAATGATACATTGTTATATATACTTTGATAAACAATACTAAAATCAATATGTTCCAAAACAAAATCTTTAAATATTAAAATAATCCGATAAATAGTACACAGATTTCCCAACTCATTCATTTCGGAAAAGTAATTTCTGACAAGCTCTTCAGGACGTACCGCTGGGATTTAAGTACTGAAATTTAGATATATCATACCTTATTATGTATATTTTGGTAAAGAAAGCTGAAATCAACATATTTTAGAACAAAATTTTTAGATATTGAAAATAATCCGATAAAAAGTACACAGATTTCCCGAATCATTCATTTCAGAAACGTAATTTCTGACGAGCTCTTCAGGACGTACCAATGGTATTTAAGAACTTAAATTTAGGTATGTGATACCTTGTTATATGTACTTTCAGTAGCGGCGCGAGGCGTCGGCGGTGTCGGCGGCCGCCGACGGCCTCGCGCCTGGGGGGGGCCTCGCAAGAGGCTCCGGAAAAATTTTAATTATTTAAAATTTAGTTAATTTTCATACGGATGTGCGAGTAAAAAAGGTGATTAGTGGTTTACAGGCACTATCATTTTACTCTTTTATCTTTTATGGACATTATCTAATATCGTCTGTCAACACGATTATTAAATCTAAACAACTTTGCGCAAGCTAATTCTCTGGTTGTTTATATTTGTGTATTTCTTATGTGAGCACTATGTAAATCATCAAAACAGTAATTAAATATTCGAGGAATAAAAGTAATCAATGTTCAATAAAAATTTATCAGTGAGAAATAACAATGAGATAATAGCAAAAACTGTTAATTTGAAACTAATCATTGTTTCACACCGTCAACACAAGCAATATATTTTTTTAAACATTCTATTGGGATGATCAGTTCTTTCAAATAAAATTGATAACATTTTAAACTTTTTTTGTATCTCCAAAACCGCTAAACCTGCCTTTGACAATTTATCAACACAAATCGAATGTTTTTTAAATCCTTTAAACCGGTTGAGCGGCTCTGATGTCGTCGACAAAAAATTGAACCAATTTCAAAAATTCAAAAACTAATCGAAAGTTTTCAGTTGGCGATCGTCCTGAATTGTTTTTCGTCAAGATCGACCGCACAGTTTCTTCGTAATTTATTGTAAAAAACTTTTTTCAAAAACTTGTTAGTATCATCTAACATAAATTTTATGGAACTACGATAAATGATTAATTATAAAAACTCATTAACTTTTAGAATAATGGGACGAGCTTTTAGACCATGTGTACCTACTATGTGATGGGCGGATTTGTGCACTCAAATTAGTACGAGCATAGATTTTTTAAATCTAATTAATCACTTGCAGATTGCAAAATTTTGTCTAATTAGTTATTAAGTCGGTGATTTCCAACCATTTTTTATTCATAATGATCGAGAAAGCATAAAATTTACTAATAAAATGGTTGGGCAAAGGGAAACTTTTTTGCGATAATTATTTAATTTTAGTGCTTTTTTAATAGTTGGAGAACTAACCATTTTTGCCGAAGAATTTGTTTATTTTAACTTGTGTAATTTTTGTCTATTTCAATTGGTGTATTTATCTGAATAAAAATAAATCTCATATACAGTTATAGTAATCGCAAAAAAATCTAAAACAAAAAATTTTATATATCTTCAAAGATTTCTGAACATTTTGGCAAATTTTCGTCGACGATTTCGCGAACATGGATCAACCAATTTGAAAAATTCAGAAAACATTTGTCATGTATTGAAGGTAAGAAGACGTGCTGATTAGTTTTTGGCAAAGGCAGGATAAGCCGTTTCGAATATACGGGACAAAAAATGCCAAACTGATTACATTTTTAGGAAGGCAGGTCTAGCGGTTTTGGAAATCCAGTGAAAAAGCACAACAAAAGCCATTTGGCATATGTGCATCAAATTATCAGATATTTTATAAAGATTTTAATTAATAGTGAGTTAAGTTAGACTGCAACGCGCCGTTTACGCGCTTCGATATTTCGTCTCTAAGCAGCTAACGCAATTGCTTTGAAAAAAAGTTCGAAATTTTCAACAAAATATTTCAAATTAAAAAAAGTCAATTTCTTTCACTTTTCAAATTTTTTAAAAGCTTTTCAAAAATTTAAATTACGGCACGAAAAGTTTCAGCAATTTGCCTTTAGGCATGATGCCATGTACCACTAGTCAACTTGCTACCAATTTGTTATTAGTTTGTTATCTGTAGTACGTATAAGTTTTATGTCTAAGAAACTGATCTAAGAAAATTTATTTAAACGAAGAATTATAGAGGGATCTTTTTTAACTATTTATAACAATAAGACAATAAATAAACGGAATGAACTCAACACGCTGTGCGACACAAATCTCTTCTATTTGGATAACATTTCCAAATTTCTTACAAAACAATAAAAGCGTTCGCGCAAAGGTTTTACAATTCGTTCCACACATGTGCAGAATCTTGGTAAAAGTATTTTTTAGAAAAATGTCTTTCTCCATTACATCTTCAACCAGTATACGAATAACACACTATCCATTTGTGATTTTTTCAAATCAGTATTTTGTGAAAATATTGTGTAATTTCAAGTTAATGTTTATAATACATAGTGTAGTGCATTACCATATCCTAATACCATGGATTACTAAAGTTTTCCAAATTAACACTAAGATCAACTAATTGTAAGTACTAATTACTATTTTATTTTTTCTTTTCACTCCAATTCAATTGTTTTAGTTTTTAATTTTATTTTTAGTTTCCACTGAATGAAGGCTAGGATTATAGCCGAAACGTATGGATTTAAAATAAATTTTTGAAAAAAATTCATGTTTTTTATTGATGTTATGCCCGATTATTAGACTTTGTTAATACATATGTCAACATCAAATTCAGAATCATACAAAATATATATATATATATATATATATACATACATGTTAGCGGCATTTTGAATGTTCGCGCGTTCAACTTGCGTAACGAAGAACAACTCTATGGTCGTCGAATTCCCGCACTTTTAAGCGCGGGAATTGCGTAGCTTAGCTTGTAAATGCCTAGGATTAAGTCCTTTTTCTAATGGAACCGTCGAAGGAGTAAGACCTACTGTAAATATAACTATATAATATCCTGACGATTAAATAGAGTTTTGATAAGTATACGAGCATTATTATTATATTGTATAATCATATATATGTGTATTACTTTCAGGCGAAACATTGAGGTTAATTGAAACAATCGTATAATTAATGTTTCTAACATACATTACTTCATATGTATATATTATTATTCAAGCCGACAAGATAATTATTTTACATTTTACATTTTACATAATAATGATCAGCAACTTGCTAACAGGTCATTATATTACAACAAATCAAGATTTGCAAAAAAAAACAAGACACATATAGAACTGGGCTGAGGAAATTATTATTGAGAAAATTCTACTATTTAGAAAGTAGCGATTTAATAGGCGAACGATTGCAGAATAAAATTATACAGGAAAATAAATCCAAGGAATTGAAAACCCAGGAGAAAAAATTAATTTACCAATGTCAAATAAATTCGACTAACCTCAAAAACCTTCCGAAACTCCTTGGTATTTAATTTTAAACCCTCATACTTGCACTAAAACTTGTAATAAAACACTAATTTATTATTTATGGACTCTAAAATTATTTAAATAATTATTTTATATCACTCAACAAACATTTCACACACAAATATTTAATTTCTTACAATTATTGCAAATTTATTGCGACTGCAAATGTCAAAAATGGCTTCCGCCATCTTTGACAGTTTTCAGTGTAGCCAATTGCTAATAAACGATGTAAAATATTTAACGGAAAAATTACTTAAACGCAAATGTTTAATTTTAAATGTTTTATATTATATTATATTTAAAAATAAAGTATTGTAATGGCGTATAATAATATTATAGTTGTTCCAAATAATATAATATTATGCTAATTCAACAAATGTAATATGATTATTAATGGCGTCCATGCTTGACAGTTTGTAAATAATATTGATGATAATAATTAAATATACTTAAGTTAAATATTATATATCAATATTATGTATTTAATTTACAACAATATTATAATAAATTCCAAAACTGTTATATTGTTGTATTAATTCCAAAACAATTATATTTGTATAATTTTACATCCAATGGCGTCCATGTTTGACAGTTTTCACTCTTTGACATTTTTTAATTTCAATTGTAAATAATATAATAGTTTCAGAATTAAACTAATAAAACAAATAATTTAATGTTAATAGTATGTATTAATTCAAAATTTGATATTCTAATTATATTATTATTGTTGTTCCTTATATATAATATTATATTTATTTAAAATATTTGGCATCCTTGTTTGACAGTTTGAAAAATATTATAATAAATTCAAAAAAATGTTATATTGTTGTATTAATACCAAAAACAATAACAATTTAAGTTTAGTAAAATATTATTATTATAGTAAAATGTTGTAAAATAATATTTTTGACATTGTCTTCTTCATTCATAAATATAAATATAAACTTTGAACAGAATATTTAAAAAATACTAATTTTATTTTAATTATAATTCTTGTGTTTGCATCCCTCTCGCACATACTGAATATCCTATGTTTTCTCTCTCTCTCTCGATTTTTCTATATTTAAATTTTTGGCGTCCATGTTTGACAGTTTCAACAGTTGACAGCTCGTTCAAATTTGTTTTAAAAGTTTGTATTAATTGTCTAAAGTAAAATATTGTAATTGAAAGTGATATTATATAGTAAAATGTTGTAAAATTATATTATTAACATTGTCTTGTTCATATCATTTTTTTTTACCATGTCTCTGATCCATGCGGATCAATACACCAAATATAGCATTTTCTTCGACTATTTTGAGAGACTTTCTTAGATTATCTCCGATATCTAAAAATTTTGTGAGAAGATGTATCAATTTTAGTACATGTTACCAAAATACATATAACAATACATCACGTATCTAAATTTGAGTCCTTAAATGCCACTGGTACGTCCTGAAGAGCTCGTCAAATCTTATTTTTCTGATATTAATGCTTTTGGGAAATCTGCGTACTATTTATCGGATTATTTTTCAAATCAATATAATAATAAAGATAAATATGCATGTTTGATAATTATTAATCCGAACAAAAACAAAACTAGTGGTGTATGGCATCGTGCCTTAAGGCAAATTGCTGGAACTTTCCGTACCGTAATGAATATTCGAGAAAATTTTAAACTTTTTCAAATATATTATTACAAAATACTGTAACTTTCATTATTTTTGCTAACTTGTTTGTTATATCTGAGTGAGCAAATCAAATGTAAATCATAAATCAATTTTCAGATCTCTACAACATTAACAATCGTCATTTCATTTCGAATTCAATTTCAAAAAAAAATAGTTGCCTAATTCACACAAAATCGAAAAAGTGCTCACATATAGTCACAGTCTAAACGCATTTGCAAATAATTTTGTGCGACATTTTCATTTATACTGTGCTTAGCTTGGTGGCATTTTCGCATTTTTCAATAGTTTTTTCGTTTTTTTACAAAATTGGAAAAGTGCTCCGACCTGGGTATTTTTTTCAATTTTCAATATTTTATGGAAAATAAAAAAAAGTGTAATAATTTTTTATCCTCAAAACAAATGTTTTGTCAATACAGGCAGAAAGTTTTTTAGATCATACAAATCGGTTGCTCCGTTCTCTCAAAAACTCGATTTCTATTTTCTGCACTCTTTGCTACATATCTCCGTAACGGCTGGACCTGCCTTTGCCAAAAACTAATCAGCACATCTCCCTATTAATAGGGATCGAATGTTTTTAAACCATTCAAATCGGTTGATCCGTGCGCCCGAAAACGTGACCGAAAAATTGAATCCATACATATATACATATACAAACATCCATTTTTTCTGAGGTATGCCAGTAAAATGTTCAGAAACCTTCAAAACGTCGAGAAATGCAAAATTCACTTTTTTACGATAAACTAATCTTGTTGATATAATATTACATTGCTCGTCAGTAGAGTCCTTTTTATCTCGAAGGTATTAGTTAATTAATTAGCTCAAAAGTAGAATTTTCTTTTTGTCATTTAGGTTGATAATTAGTTTGCACGTTAGTAGAGTCCTTTATTCTATCTTCTATGTTGATGATCAACTTGTCTTCAAATTTTAGGATGCTCGTCAGTAGAGTTCATTTTTTACAATAAACTCCTGTTAAAAATATTTGTATGGTAGATATAATTAATTAATAAATAGAACGAGCAAATTAATTAATAAGAAAATAATTAATTTGCTTGTCAGTAGACTTCTTTTACCTAAACCAATAATAAAAATAAATAAAGGCATGTATGAAAAATATTTATCTAAAATAAATAAAGGGTAATTGTAATTTTTTGGAGAAAAGTATTTATATTTGACTTATATATTTATTATTTAGTGTTTTCCATCTTCAAATGCATGCTACTCATAACAAGTTTTACTCAGCAATGATGTCATATTAGTGCCTAATTATATTTGAAACAGAAAATCTAAACAAAAAAAATATTAGTTAAGCAAATTAATATTTTTGTCTACATCGACTAACCATCAGTAATAAAAATAAAAGTTTCTTTTACGGGCGGATCTTTTACCTTACAGGGTAAAACATTGTTTACCGGGTCAACTAGTATATATATATAATATTGTTGGACAACACTCTATAGAAAACGCCCATTCATTTAATTTCACTCCAAAGATTTTATATCATGAAAGTTGCATTTTTAGGAGATTATTCGCGGAGAGTTGTCTTATTCTCTTGAATGTTTCTAACAGTGTCAACATTAGATCAGATCACAACCTATTACATGATTCATATTTAAATTTTTTACACTTTTTGACAAACAATTAATATCGACTTCATTTTAAGTTCAATAATTTAAGTATTTACACCCTAACATGAGAAAAAAACACACACATACAATCTCACAGTTCTCGTTTCAAGTGTTTACACGTGTTACATATGAATCCATCAAATACAGTTTAGTTCGCTTCCAAAAGCCAATAGTATAACTTCGAATACAATATTATTTGTTTCCAAATAATAATTTTAAAAAGACAACACTTTTAGTAATTTTGATTTACAAAAGTTAACTATTCGGCGGAAAAATAACTCACAAATTCATTTTTTGTCAAAAATTCTTGTTTAGTGAAAAAGTGCTAACGTATATTCAAACATACAGGTAATTAATTCAATTTTATCATTAATCCTTTCTTAAAAATTTTTCCATAACTTTCAAAAAATTTCTATCATTTTTAATATCCTGTTCTAATAATCCACTCATTTATTTTTATCATTTTCATTTTGATCATATTATCATATTTCTGTACATTATTATTTGTTACAATTAATTTATTATTTAAGAAAAATCTATTTTCTTAATATTCTTAAACATATTGTTTGCTTAAATCTTATCAAGATCATGTTTCTTGACAGATGTCCTGAAGATGGAACGTACCTAGTTCCGAAACGTTGACAGTAAACAAATAATTAAATAAAGAAATTGTTTATTAAAAACTTTTCTTGTTTTTTTTATTTTGTATTATTTTTGGATTCTTGTTCGAAACTCTACAAAATATATATATATATATATATATATATATATATATATGCAATATATATAAATCCAGGGATTGTCCCTCATATCATATCATATGATATGATACGATGGTGTCTCTAATAAGAAGTTCAATGTAGCCATTACTTAATAGACAAGCAAAGTCTTTGTTTGTAAACAAAGATTTCGTTGCAGATACAAAACGAATTTATTACTCCTTCATAGTATATATACTGTATATATATATATATATATATATATATATATATATATATATATATATATATATATATATATATATAAATTATGTTTGCTGGATGCAATTAAATACAGTCATCGAGGCAAATTAGTCATTTTATAATGCGACTTTGGCCGCACCCACTTCTTCTTACTTTATATAATACTTTTTCACACAATCGACTCATGTGTTGTTTAGAAAAGGAATACATAAATAAATTATGTATATACATATATACATAAATGTATACATAAATTGTGCACTTGGGAAAATACCTGAAGATGGGACGCACCTAGTTCCGAAACGTCGGTGATAAATATTGATTTAAATGATAATAATAATCATTGTTATTGATTTTAAAATTATGTTCCGAATTTGAGATTAATTTGACAACATTGTTGAATAAAACTAGTCGTAAGTGGCATTTTGCCTTAAGGCAAGTAGCATGAACATCTCGATACGCGTAAATAATCAATTAATCTATAATAATTGATATTTAGCAATTTGTTAACTTGTATCTAGTAAACAAAATTATATAAAGAAATTTAATTAAAAGAAATTTCAAGGTACACTAATTTTCACTTATAAAGTATGATTTTTCAGAACTTCTTTGTCAAAATTTTGCTTTGAAATTTCAAGTACTATAGTATATTTTATTTAAAAATTTTAATTTTTAAGATTTCACATATACTATGTGTACGAAAATCTTATTTTGAAACATGGTGTAGTACCCCGATCTATGTATTAAAATATTAAATTTAAGATCAAAAAGAGAACTTTACTGACAAGCTAATATATTCTATAATCAGATGTTGTAAATAAATCTTTATTGACGAACAAATTATTGAACTAAAATATACAAAAAGGCTCTACACACAAGCAAATTATTTACCGAAAATATAAAAAAGACTCTACTGACGAATTAACTAGAACTAGATATAGAAACTTTATAGAAAAACAAATTGAAGAGCAATGTAGGAAATACAAAAGGACTTTACTGGCGCAAAAATTAAATATCTAACTAGTAGAAACGAAAGGGAATCTACTGACGAGCAAGTTGCGGAGGTGGCCCAGAATTGTAAACTTAAATTAATTTTTATAATTAAAGCGCTTTTCGTAGGTCTCTAATATTTAAATACATTTATTGAGACCCTATCGTCGTACAAAGTTTCATTAAAATTGCAAAAAATTTAACGAACAATTACGCCAAAATTTTTCAAAATTGGTTTAGATTTTTTTATGAAATTTTAATAACTAAAAATATTTTCAGTGGTATAAGTGTCAATCGTCCAATAAGACAAAAAAGGACTTTACTGTCAAGCAAAACTAAATCTTGACAGAAGAAAAAAAGGATAATATTTATTTTTATATGAATGGATTAAAAAACTAGTGGTGCATGGCATCGTGCCTTAAGGAAAATTGTTTGTACTTCCCGTACCAGATTAAATATTCAAGCAAAAAAAATTAATAATAAATAAATATTGATAAATGATTAATTACATGGTTTTAAATATTTTCAAAGACAAAATTAATATTACTATATATTTAATCGTTCATATAATATACAGTGACGATCTTGTCACCCAAAACACTTGAAAATGTTTACATTGAAGGGAAGTTGAATGAATCCATCTGAGGATATATTTCTTACGAGTAAAATTACGCATATGAAATATATACATTTTTTAAATTACTGAATAGTCAATTTAAAATTGATGTAATTATTTATATTTATTTTTAAAAAAAAATAAAAAGAAATCTCAAAATTTTGAAATTTGTTTGAACAGTATAAATGAATTTTAAAAATTAAAAATCTTGGTACGGAACCCAAAAATTTTTTAACAAAATTAATCCACATATTTAAAATCTCTATAAAATATCTGAAGGATCTTTTTGACCGCCAAATTGCAATATGTTTCACTTTTTCCTCTGTATCTCCAAAACCGCTGGATCTGCCTTACCAAAAATTTGATCAATTCTTTATCTTGTCAATATAAGTAAAATATTTTTTAAATTATTAAATCAGATTCTCCGTTCTCTTAAAAACTGAGTTACCGTTTTCGGCACTTTTTGCCCCGTATTTTCGGAACGGCTAGACCTGCCTTCGCCAAAAACTAATCAGCACGTCTCCTTATCAATACGAATCGAATGTTTTTTGAATTATTCAAATCGGTTGATCCGTGTTTTCAAAATCGTCGACAAAAATTTGTTTCCGCGCATCCATTCAGTTTCTAAGGTATGCCAAAATGTTCGGAAACCATTGAAACGTAAATATAAAAAAGAATCGATTTTTTTGCGATTACTATAACTTACCCTATGTGAAGTTTATAAATTTTTAATAAAAAATGAAAATTCTGTATTGTGCAATAAATCTTATATGAACGTTTATAAACAAAAATGACGTCACCGTTTCGTTGCAAATTTAAATAATTTGCAACGCAATCACACTTTGCAAATATAAATATGCATAAACTAATAAATAATCTCCTACTAGTACTAGTTAACAACAATTTACGATTCCAAGGTTAACGATAATCAATAGCAACAATAACAATAACAATAAAGATCATATTATTTAATACATTTTATTACTTACCGTTTACACCAAACAACGGAAAATTTTGCATTTGACGAGCTCTTCAGGCTGCTTATCTGAAAATAAAAAAAACACGTCTACTGTGACAACAAGTACTTAATTTGATGATTTTTTGTATTATTTTGCTAAATATTTTGAATTTTCTGAATAAATACATTTTACCATAATTAAGTTTTCTCCACAAATTAGTACGCAAGAGTGTAAAATATATGGTATTTTTGACAAGCTCTTCAGACCGATACATTAGTACTAGCATGTTATAATTCATGTATATTATACTTCATAATGTCTGCTATGAAAGCAGATAGTAAAATTGATAATTTTTTTTATTAATTTTGTAGAAACTTTACAATTTACTGAGCAAATGCATTTTAAATAATTGAAATTTTCCCCCACAAGTACTTTTCACAAAGTAAGTAAGTAAAAATATAAAATATATGATATTTTGACGAACTCTTCAGACCGATGTTTTTGTTCTAGAATAAGTTTGTCTACTATCACACAAATTCTAAAATCAACATCTACCCAAAAATATATTGTTTCCCATTTTCCTAATCAAACCCTCGAATTATACAACAAAATAGTCCTTCAACTTTGACGAGCTCTTCAGGCCACACTTTTGATCCTACAGATTT
>NW_020539388.1:0-62520 GCF_003426905.1 Ctenocephalides felis
AATCATGCCAGTATACAATAAAAATTGAAGAAATTCTGTAGCTTTCCGACGTTTTGTACTCGGTTAAGCTACGCGGGCGTCTGGAAAACTCAGGAGGTATACTGGTACTATTTTTTCTATATGTTTTATCTATGGGTTTTATATAACTCTCAATATTCTGACATCCTCCAACCGTCTATCCATAATGAAAGAAGACGCTTCATTGCTCCTAAACAAACTATATGCATGTAATCAAGAGCAACTTGATACCATATAGTATAGTTTTGAAAGTCTCGTTAGTTCTTAGAGGAGGATCTGTCTCAGTTAAAATAACATGGTCATAAAAATCCCCTTCCTGGATGCACTTGGAACAGCTAAAA
The DNA here is from genome assembly GCF_003426905.1 of Ctenocephalides felis. Taxonomy (NCBI): domain Eukaryota; kingdom Metazoa; phylum Arthropoda; class Insecta; order Siphonaptera; family Pulicidae; genus Ctenocephalides; species Ctenocephalides felis. The sequence continues at coordinate 360 of NW_020539388.1, forward strand.
TAACCGTGGTGATAAAAGATCGCGCAGGACTATCTTAGACAATTTTAGTCAACTTAACGGTATATTTTGAATTTTCAAATATTATTCAATTTTCCAAAATGCTTTTCATCTCACAAACAAATTTGGAAAGATAAATGTTTCCATCTTGGTTTACCTAATCCGTGATGAACACCCACAACAAAAGGATCTGCCTTTTCATCATCTATCATAAGCAAAATTGGCCAAAAACAACTAGCAGAACTTTTTGATAGAGCCATGCCATCACAATTCATTTGCAGATAAATTGTTTCTGTACAGATACACCACTATTTACAAGACCCATAAATTCAAAAATGCTATGTATTAAATTATTAGTACCAAAAAGTTTGAGAAGATTGAGGTGGACATAAGTCAAATTTTCAATAAATATTTATTATTGCCTTATTTTAAATCTGATACTTTTGTTGTTATGCCATTAATTCATGCTTAGATTATAAATGATTGTTTTATTTTATGTACAGAAGTAAAATTAGTGCAAAAATTCATTATTTATTTTGTGCTTTCATTAATTGTTTTGAAATATTGTCAATTTTTTTTAGGATTAATGTTATATATGCAATCGTGTATATCTTGTTTAATTACTTTAAAAATTTAATATATATATATATATATATATATATATATATATATATATTAAATATATTTACGATTTTAAATATGATTGTGCATTCAATTTTAGCTAAAGATTTTTTTTTTGAGAATTCCGTTATTTTCTACTTTTGCAAAAAAAAAATTAAATCTGATTCAAACTTAACCCACAAAACTTAATATATTTTTGATTTAAAAAAAAATATCAAAAAAAGTTGTGTATGTAAGATATATGAAATAAAATCTTCATTTTCCTTTCGTAATATTTTTTGCAGGAAAATTAATATTTATGTAATTCTTTCGTAATATCTAATTATGTAATGTAGATTACATATTTCTTACACTAAAATTACGTAATATTACGTAACTGGTTTAGTGGGTATATATATAAGAGCTTATCATGACACGAGTTTTTGTTGCTGGTAAAAGTATAGTCCCTTTAAAGACTGATGACGTTTTCGAATTTATCGATTTTGTTAATAGTAGTCACTATGCTTTTAGTATTTTACATCCTGATGAACATCCTAAATTATTAAGATATTTAATTTATATAAAACTAGAGAGTCGCAATATTTGGCATGTTCAGCACAGAAAGTTTGACACATTCCCAGAGCTCACAGAGTACTTTCAAGATTGGGTGATAAGTAGATGGGTAGTTAATAAATATAAACATTTATTGACTCCCTTTCCAGAACCTCAACCTATTATCCCAACATATGCTGATGTTGTGCCCTCGTGTTGCGAAATGCAAATAATTTACTTTGGGATACTTCAGCGTTAATAAATAAAAGATTTTTCACTATTGAGAACAATTTATTCACTTATGTTATAATGTAATAATCTGAGTTGAGTGTTATAATATAACCATATACGTGTTTCTGCAATTTAGTGGTGGTTCTTGAGACATCTGAGAAGAAAGTGGACAAGGTCTGAAAAGTGCATGTCCCACGCAACTTGTGTAATCGTGGATGGGGAAAGATCCTAGCTCCTAGATAGATTTCCTAGCTAATGGCTTAGGCGTTGAGGGATTAGATGGCGTAACACCATCCCCCTTAATTAGATTATAGTGCTACAACTGGCTAAAATTTATAATCTAAATATAAATATGTTAAGATCTATATGTACATAAATTTTTGGTCATTAGCGGTTTACATTTCAAAAAGTACTTAATTAACAAAGTTATAAAGTTTCTTAAACTAAACAGAAGAATTCTTAAAAATAGTCATGTTTACATAATAAAAGTAATACTAATATTTTTCAAAGACAAGTTAGTTTTCAAATGACATGAACCTTAAGGAACCACACAGCAGAGTGTAATTCACAACTGAGTCTCTGGAAACTATGGTAAAAGGGTCTTTCCATGGCATTACTAATTTTTTAGATTTACCTTTGGGTACGACTTCATTCCTTAGGAGTATCAAATCACCGATTGCAAATTCCATCTTTTTTGCTGATTTGTCATAATAATGTTTGGAATGCTCTTTACTAGCTATAAGGTAGTACTCTGTTTAGCGGTGTCTAAAGTAGATTGGATTTTGGATTAGATCTCATCAGCATAATTGTCAAAACTATACTGATTTGATGGAGGATTGGAAATGGAATGAGGCAACTCAGGATTATATCCGAACACGAGTCGGTAAGGACTACAACCGGTTGAAGAATGGGGTGTCGTATTATAAGCAAACATTGCAAACGGAAGCCAAGCATCCCAGTCAGTCTGGTCAGCTCTCATAAAATTTCGAATATACTCTATAAGAGTTCTATAGGATCGTTCGAGGGCGCCGTTAGATTGTGAGTGGTATGAAGTAGTTTGTATGTTCAAAACCTTCAAAATTTTACAGACGTTTTTGAATAGCATGTTTAGAAAATTTGTCCCTTGGTCGGTTAGAATCTTAGATGGTATACTGTAATGGCAGATAATTTCCTCCACAAACCGTTTAAGCCCTACTAAATTCAGTCAATAAGTCCTGAAAGGTCAGAATATACTTATTTCCGTTGATGGTTTCTGTTAACGGTCCCACAGTATCCAATGCACATTTTTCAAAAGATCTGGACGGGTGTCCGTGATGATTATTGGGAATTCCGCTGGCAAATTTCGCACGACTTAATATAGTTTCTGAGGTCACTTTTTAACTTCGGCCAATTGTACTTTATGTTTATTCTTTTTAAGGATCTTTTATAGCCCTGGGGACCCCCAACTGGGGTAGAATAATATTCTTTTAGGACGCGTAATTTATCTTCCTTTGACATACAATCTAAAGCTAAATAAATAGTAATATTGATAGGGTTGTTCTTAAAAATATATCTAAACATTGGTCTTTACTCGGAATAGTCATCTTGATTTAAATCTACAGAAAAATATAAGCTAAGTCATTAATATTATGGAGTATTTAAAAATGGGCTATTTGTTTCTATAATTTTGTCATTTATAATTAATTGTTTTTCTAAAACTACCTTAAAATTTTGATAATTGTTCTCGCCAGTTATATGAAATATCCTATTTAGAGCGTCTGCGTTGGTGTTGGCAGTGCCTTTCTTATAGATAATCTTATAATCATACTCTTGTAACTTAATACGCTACCTCAATAATTTAGATCCCGGGTCTTTAAAATTGATCAGCCATATTAAAGGCTTGTGGTTTGAGATAATGTTGAACTGGACTCCGTAGATATATGGGCGAAAATGGCGCACAGCCCAGATTATGGCTAATAATTCCTTTTCAGTTGTGGAGTAATTAATTTCCGCTTTGTTCAAGATGCGACTAGCGTACGCAATGAGTAAGTCTTTCCCTACCTCTCCTTGCGAAAGAACTGCCCATATTGCTCTGCCCGACGCGTCAGTGGTTAAATTAATGATTTGATCAATGTTAGGGTACTGTAAAATTGGGGAATTCGTCAATAAAGATTTTAGGGACTCAAAAGCGGTTTGTTGTGACGACGTCCAATGAGATGGGTGATCCTTTTTTAGAAGTTCGCTTAGGGGTCTGGATATTCTTGAAAAATCTTGCATAAAACTCCGATAGTACCCCCTAAACCAAGAAAAGATTTTACATCTTTCTGGTTTTTAGGGACTGGGAAGTTAATTACTTTATCAATCTTAGAAGGATCGGGTTATATGCCGGATAATGATAGAGTAATGATATGTCCTAAATAGTAAACTTCTTTGCAGAAGAAATTGCACTTTTGAGTTTGGAGTCTTAAATTACTTTTTCTTAATCTATCTGATATTTCTATAATTCTCTTGTAATCATCCTCTAGTGTGTTCGAGTAAACTACTTTGTCGTCCAGATATACGAAACATTTGAGGCCTTGTAGCCCCGTGAGCACCGAGTTCATTAGACTTTGAAAAGTCGCGTAAGGCATGCTCTTGTGATGGTAGTATGCGGATTGAGTCGAGAATGCAGTCTTGATCTTGTCGTCGTCATTCATTGCAATCTGGTGGAAGCCAGAAGCAAGATCTAATGCTGAGAAGTACTTACAATTGCCTAGCTGGTCCAATATGTCTACTATATTCGGTAAAGGTATGAACCACCCACAGTTACTTTATTTAATTCGCGGAAATCGACTACTAACCTCCACACCGTTTCGGATCTAGGGTTCAATTGAATTCCTGACGGAGCATGTAGTAAAGGGAATGTCTGAAGGTTTTTAAAATTTAACGTTGATTCTATAATGTTAATGTTACCCCCATAAATTCTTAGGAAATCTATACCAAGAATACCGTAACCTTTGATCGGTATCTTATCAATAATAATGTTGAAATCATGTGTAACTATTTTATCACCTAATCTTATTCTCAAACTAGCCTTACCTATTGTTTCTAAAGTGCTACCTGGGACACCAGTCATCCTAATCTTATCAGTTAAATCGTCCTTAATGTCTACATTATCATTTAAATTTGAAAGTTCTAGTAAGCTAATTTCAGCACCAGTATCTATTAATAAATTGGTCCTATTTGGAGAGTAATCTAGAAATTCTATATTTATACTAGCTGACCCGACAGACGTTGTTCTGTACTCATGTCTACAATTTTTCAATTTTTTATACTAATATTTACTGCTTAGTTAAAAATAATAATTACTGTTTTTTGAATTACTATTTACACCAATATATGAGTGATGTTGAATGTAGAACTATTTCAAATAAAATGATTGTTCTCAATTCCCACAGTTAACACTTTAATTATTCATTTAACAAATATTAAAAAACGTTCAATAAAATTGTATATTAAAAATTATACAATGCGATTTATAGAACAAATTTATTTCCAATAGCTCAATTTATTTTATTGCATTTAAGGGTTATATAGTATTTTTAGTCATACCTGTAGATGTGAATGTATAAATGAATGATTTTTTGTTTATTCACGACTAAAACATCGATTTTCCAAATTTATCACACTAAAAATGATCGTCTGCCTTTGTGATTTATGTCACAGCATAAGATACACGTGTTGAAAATTGAAATCTTTTAAAAAGTACAACAAATTCAGAAAGAATTAATATATAGCATTCGCGGCAAAGGTGCAATATCACCTTTTATTTTTTTTACCCAAAATATATGCTTCAATAATGTTGCCTATAATTTTTATAATTTCGTACCATATTTTAACTGGCTTTTAGTAATTTTAATATATAAATTACATTTTTTTCTCCAATAAATCAATATACATTATTGCTTAAGTTTATATTTGAAGTGAATTAATTTGTCAAATCCTGTTCACATGTGCTCTATTCAACTTACAATCAACAAAATTATGGCTCTGTGAATTTTTTTACTGTGCTCCAATTTACTTGATATTTTGGAAATAGGCTAATCTTTATCTTAATTTCAATGTTTTTAATAATTTGCACTCCGTCACCATCCACAGCATTAATTGGATTATTACTCTTTTAATTCTGATTTTATCAGAACTTGTAATACACTATTTTAAAGGTGATTAAATGAGCTACAACTTTCTCTATCATTAATTTTACCGTAACTTCTCTTATTGTAAAACGGCAAAGGGTTAAAGGGCTCGAAAGACCTCTGGTTGGACAGCTCCTTAATTAATCATACATCTATCAATATTTGTGTAACAAAAAAATAATAAACATTAATAATTAGTCAGAAAAATACCTCGAATTTTCTTATATATATATACTTTTATACGTATTCTTTCAGAGGTATTATGATGAGAAATTGGTTGTTTTTTTTTAAATGTGTTTTTTTTTCATGAAATTATGAGTTTTTTGAGAATCATTTGTACTAAAGTTGTGGTATTTTCTAGAATCCATCAAGATCTCTTAAACCAAGTTAATTCTAAAATACGATTATTTTTAATTTTGGTGGATATGGCACTCAAAGTATTTGATTTAAATGAAAAAAAAAAAAAAACATTGCATGCGTCCTTTATCTGCATGATAGCTCACTCATTTTACACGCAGAAGTACTCATTTTAAAGCTTATTTTGAGCACTATAAAAACCCATTTTCATATCTAGCCTAATAATGTTCCTAAAACACTATAAAATAACGATTTATTAAGATTTTAATTGATATAATTCTGTTCATTACATGATTTTCGTTAAAATGTATATTTTTGAAGGTGTTAGCAAAAAATGATGAAAAACGCAAAAAAGAAACAAATATTCAGTAGCCAGTAACTTGAAAAGTATTTCCTTTTTTGAAAAACATTATTAAATATTTTTCTCGTATAATTAGTTCTTTTATCAATACCCAACGTTATTTTGGAAAAAAGTAAAAATACACCACTGAAAAGAAATGTCATCCACCCGAGAAGTGGTAAAGGAGTCTAAATTGTTTTCACTTCTGAAGAGTAAGATGAACCTAGTTCCAAAATTCCAAACGAATTGGAAAATAGTAAAAATTTCAGACCCAAAGCGCTCCATTGAGTAAATATTCCGTACCCAATGACAAACATATGAATTTTTGACACAATGAAATTTCTAAATATTTTTTTTTGTATTGTGACTTAGTATAGTAAGGCAAAACGACTGAAAATTGAATATGTTTGAGCGCAATCACTTATGGCTCGCTCCTTTGCGCGAATTCGTACGGCGAATCTGTTCGCAAAGTGCGCAAACAAAATTATTGCAAGCAAAAGCAAACCACGCGCACGTCAGACGCATGCGCAGACTGCATCACTTGTCAAATGCATGTTATATTATTTGCATCTTATATTAATTTAATTTTTGGCACATCTCAGCTGCTTTTCGGCATTAATAATGTAGACATTACATTTTCCTTATTCATAATTATGAATTCATTATATTCTAATATTGCCTTAGCCTATAAGTGAATAGAAATGTTTGGCAAATGACAGTCCTCAATTGTTTTTAATGTCAAACTAAGCTTCAAATATTTTCAAGGGCAGACAATGATAAGCGGTTTTTTGTAATTTTTTCTATTTATTTCTACAATTTAACTATATTTCTATGAATCAAAACATTCTAAAAAATTTCCCGAACAAACTTCAGGAAGATTCATGAAAATCCGAATTATAGTTTAGGAGGAAATATGAAACTTACATTGTTACAGAAGAATTTTATATATAAGATATGCAAGATTATGTTTATTAACTAGATAGGATAAGTGAGCCTGTTTGAGTTCACCTGCCTTATGAGTACTATGAGGTTCTGATTTATTTGTAGATGGTACCGGTTCTTGATCAATATGATTTATTTTATTTCCTACTGCGGTTTCCTTATCTACACACGCAGGGTTTACACTATTTTTTGTCTGGTTGTTGTAAATTCCTTTTCGGCAATCTTTCATTATGTGCCTTACCTTTCTGCAATAATTGCAGACTAAAAATGGTTTGCTCTTAAACTTAGGAATGTAACTTGGGTCGACAGGTATGTTTGTTCGGGGTTGAGCAAAAGATCTAAATTTAAACGAATTAGCAAGTGATTCTTCCTCTAATGCAACAGAAATGGCTTGTTCTAAGGTGTCAAGATTTTTACATTTAACAATCAATTTTAGAGAAGGTTGAAGACCTTCCTGAAATATATATTGTGCCTGATCTCTTAAAATTTCGTTGTAATATTTAGTGCCAGCTGGGTTATTCCCACGACTGACTGTTGCATCAATCAAATTCATGAGTATCGATTCTAGCCTTTGTGCGTTCCTTCGGTGTCGCATCGCAGGTGTCGTTCGAAAATTGACTCAAGAGATCGGCTGATTACACGCTGCTTTGCTAGTCCCAAATCCGTGCAAGACATCAATTCACTATTAATTTAGAAAGTATTACTTAAAATATTTTGTACATAGGTATGAATAATCGATATTAACGTATAGAGATATTTGTTTCTAAAAGTACATATTCTAAAATTTGGATTCTAAAAGTTTGATTCTAAGACTTTGATTCTAAGACTTTGATTCTAAGAGTTTGATTCTAAGAGTTTGATTTCAAGAGTTTGATTCTAAGAGTTTGATTCTAAGAGTTAGTTCTAAAAGTTTGTTCTAAAATTTTGTTCTAAAAAATGTACTAAAAATATCAAATTAATCTTTAAATATTCTAAAAAAATGTTGTAGCACTCTAATCAAATTATACAATACTGTTTGTGAATATTGTAATCCGTGACGAGTCTCGGCTTGAACAGACGCCGTGTCCTCTACAAGATGGCGGTCTCTAGCGTCCTTGTTTGGCGCGCTCGTGCATCAATCGGATTTTTAATCGTACCTTTTATTCTGCTGTTTTTCCAGTAGTTTTTATGCGGTCTTTTCTACAGGCTTGCCACCAATTGTTGTGCCCTTGTGTTGGGAGATGCGAATAATTTACTTTGGGATACTTCAGCGTTAACCACTTAACGATCGAGTTTTTTTTCGAAAAAAGTGATCTAAAAGAGCAGGTTTTTTTATTTCGGATTTTAAAAGCTTAAGTGATGTAATATATGTTTCTGATACGATTTTTCATTTCATTTTAATTTTTTTGTATAAAATTAGCAAAATGCATCGTAATATTGAATACCGTTTTGACGGTTTTCAATACCTTTATTGTTAACCACTTCTTATACAATATCAATAACTAATGGAAAATTTTGTTATTAACTTATTAATTTCAATACTATTTATTTATCTGAAAGAAATATAAAAAATAATTTAAAAAATAATCTAAAAAAATAAGAAAACTGAAGTAAATTGACATTTTGGTGTAATATATTTTTTATACTAATACATCTAAAGGCACAAAACATATAACAAGATAAAATAAATAAATAAATTATAATAATAATAAAAAATTAATAATTTGTTTTTGTGTGGTAAATTTCGAAGCATTCCTCCAAACATAAGCCTACTTCACATTCGGCGCACCAGTATCGACTCTCTTTCCGGACACGTTGTCCGGAGTCGTCCCGCTTCGAACAGCAAACAGCACACCTTTTTGTAGGTCTGCTTTTACTACCCACCGCCGATATAGTTTTTAGAAAATGACGTTCTGTCAATCTTAGCGGATTAGGGGTGTTGCTTGGCCGACCACCTTTTGCAGAAAAAATTCCAACACTATATTTTTCTATATATTCTTCTATTAGTTTTATTCTAAATTCAAGATGTGTCATGCTACCTCCTTTTTTTCTGTAGAGCACATATGCGTTGTATTCAGAGAGTTCCATGAGATGGAAAAACATTTTTTTATAATATTTTTTTCCTCTTTTTCTTGGAAGGGGATAACTCGACAAATGTTGATCGACGCGATCAACACCTCCCATCGTAAAATTATAATCAACACTCACTTTGGGTTTCATTTTTATGATGCCTCTCTTTTCTATTTCTACCTGATCTGCACCGTGTATTGTAGAAAGGAAGTACACATTCCTTTTGTCTTTCCATCTCATGGCCATCAATCTCTCCTTTCTAAAAGATCTTACGTATTCAGGATTCACTTCTTTTGGATTTTTTATATTAATTGGTAAACCTTTTCTATTAGATCTCACTGTTCCATATGCATCTCTTTTGAAAACCGATAACAATTTGAATAGTTCCACAGAACTATAAAAATTATCGATAGTGAGGCAATATCCCTTATTTATCAATGGCTTCATCAAACTCATAACGATTTGAGATGATATTGACAAATTTGGGAACTCACTATCGATAATTGTCCCTTTTCCTGTATATATCATCATAGACCATATATACCCAGTTTTCGATTCGCACAAGAAGTAACTTTTGATGCCAAATCTTGCACGTTTCATGGGCATATTTTGTTTCCAGCTTAGTGCTCCTTTATACAACATTAGGCTTTCGTCAATTGTAATTTCCCTTTGAAGGGTATAAGCAGTTTTAAATTTTTTATTCAGAAAATCATATACAGGCCAAATTTTTAAATTATGTAATACGAACATACAGATTTATTGGCCTAGATGTGAAAAATCACATTCCAGACCTGGAGAAAAACTGAAAATAAAAGCAAATTAATGGATATAATTAATTGCAGAAACAACATACACGCAAATTGGGAAAAACATTGTAAAAATAGAATACCGCCTAAAATCTTTTGTGAAAATGGAGGGTTTGTTTTTATAAATGATTATCTGGTCACAATTAAGTACTGAACAAGGTTGACATTGTACAATGTATAGGATGAGGAATCAGGGCTAAAGGGATGAATCAGATTTACAAACGTTAATCAAATCTTAATAACTTCCAAAAACTAAACGAGAACAGCTTTGTTTATTGACATAAGTGTATAAACATGAATAACTTTTAATAAGTTATGTATTGACTATTTGAAGTCTAGGATAGAATTCTGTAAATTTCTGCCCAGTATTATTTGTGCATTTAAATTTCTCTATTGTAATCTCATTGTAATTCATTTGTATATTTATCATAATTGTTTTGTATATCACAACTCTTACTGACAAATAAAGGTAATTCAATTTTTCTCCCAAGTAGTAATTCAATGGGTGTATAATTTGTCGATTTAGGTACTGTGGTATTGTGAATAAAATTTTGCATATTGTAACGACAATTGGTATTGTCGTCAAAAGGGTTGCATAACCACCAGTGCAATGGAACTCCCCCACTACTAGGGATGCCAATATAAGGTCCAGTCTGGGGTTGAAATGTGAGCATTAAGAATTGTATCATCCTCTGAGGAGGTCAGTGGGTCCACGCGCCAGGCGCTGGACCCGCTTTGTGTATAGTGGTGTGTGTGTTGTGCCAGGAGAGGAGAACCCGTTCCAGCAAAGGTCAGATGCATTATTGTTAATTAAAAGCTATTCCCTCCGTTATCCGTCGATATCCGTTATAAGTTATCCGTTTAATATACTCCTTTATAGTTATACTATACTCAGGTAGTATAGTAATTAATAATAATCACTCAGTACGTTAGTGTTTAAGTATAGAACATGGCTGTGCGTAGGCACAGCCATGCCCTCAGATTTGTAATAATAATTTGTATTAATTAAATAAGATAGAAGTACATTCTCTTTCATTCGCATAGTTAGTTAGCTTTTCCGCAGGTAATTACAGGGTGGTTATAGAAGTCGGGTTTAGGAGTTGGTGTAACCCCTTCTTAATGGGAATGCAACACTATGACGTAATAATGGAAGTCGTTGCATATACCCAGAAAGGGGGCATCAACCCCTTCTAATCCGTCACAATGGAGACCCCCCTCACAAATTTTTAATATTTTTAATTATTAATTATTTTTATTAAAAGCTAAGCGAGTCGCTCCCACTAGTTGCGCTTCCGTTATATGTAAAGATTTAAGAAAGTTGTTTGACGCGGGACTACGTTTTTCGGTAAATTTAGTAAATCTAAAATTTGAATATTAAATAATGTGGTAATTATAATTGTATTTTCCACGTGTATTACTATTTGTGTTTATCTGTGCATTTTCATTTTTATTGTGTACTTTTCTCGGTGACGTGGTAGTTTTAATTTTAGTAGAATTTTACTACGTTGAAAGTATAAGTGATTTGTATTTCTTTAATATGCCCTGAGTATGGAATTTTAATGAATGTATAATTTAATTTAATTGTTCAAATCTATTGTTTTGGAGACGTTCTGTTTTGATATGTCTTTTATAATTCTTACCTAATATTTGTTAAGATTAGTTCTAAAAAGTATATAAAATTATCGAATTTAAAGTTATTTTAATTTATTTAAATCTCTTAAACTTATATTTATTTAACCTATTTAAGTTTATAATATTACGAAAAATGTTAAAAGTATTATATTTATTTTTAAAATCAGATGTTATTTAATTGTTGTGTGTGCTCATTCTTTTTTTTTCTTTCTTTCTTTCTGGATATAATATTACAAAAAATGCAATAAATTTTATTTTAAAAAGGGATTTATTTACTTGTTGTGTTTTGTTCCATTTTGTTCCCCCTGAATATATAAAAAAAAAGCTCGGTCAAATATTCATATCAATTTCAATTTCTGTAAAGTCATATATAATTCGTCAGTTTTTGAGTCGTTTCAAGTGTTTTGTTTTGATAGTCTAGTTCGAAAGATCTTTGCCCAGCAAAATATATTGCATTTTCTTCGTAAAACTTAAGTTTCGTAAAACACTTGACCTAATGCCACACACAAATCGTTTTTTTTCTTGTCTTCGAAAACAGTCAATAGGCAAATATTATGTTTCAGTAATACTTAGTATTTTTTTTTCATTGACATGTATATATACAGATCTTAAATATATTGTGTTTTTTTGACAATCCCAACGTCTCTGTTGTCTCAGCACTTGACAATTTTTGACCCTATCGACGGGGTGCCGTAGTGCCGTACGCAACGCGACAGAACCGTTAAGTTTTTTTGCACAGTTTGCGGCGCCAGTTGCATACTTGAAATAATCCGTATTCAAAAGAAAAAAAACTTGCACTTCTCGTATATTCTTTTTTTTCATACTAAATAATATTTTTATAATTATGTAGTACAGATAACCGTAAATAGTATTGAGGTGTTTTTATGATAATTTAATTTTTTTTTATTGTCGTTTTGTTTGTGTTTCGTTAATCTTGTTCGCGATGTTTGATGAACCCTGTAATTACATATTTTTTTTCGAGATGATTTGCAAATGAGACAGAATTACTTAGATTAGAACATGATAGGTACAGGATAGTCAGAATAATACATAATTGATTATGCCAGTAAGATTGATACTTTTTATTATTTCTTTAATTTGTATTTTCTTAATAAGTTTTCTTAATATTTTATTAGGTATAGAATAGTTAGAATACATAAGTTATTATGCCAGTAAGATTTTTTTTTCTTGTTGTGTGTACTTTCTTAATAAGTTAGTAACATTTTACTTAGGATTTTGATAGGTTTAGGATAATAAGGATTAGTTTTGTTCTATATAATTTAAACATGGATTTTATAATCCAAAATTGGCATAAGTTTTGTTTTTTTTTATCATTGAAAGTGAAATTAATTGAGTTTTGTATCGTCGAGAGTTAACCAAAGAGTTAGCAAATATTTTTAAAAAATGGAGTATGTTTGTTTGCTTAACTTTTCATGTGTTTTTATTGTTGTTCACGGAGGGAATAGTAGTTAGCATGTCTATGATTTGAGAATGAAGTGAAATTTTTGAGGAAACGCGCGGTAACAAGGCGCGCAAAGGCCGCGTATGTGGAAAAAAATTGCGTAAAGAACGCAAAGAGTTTAAAAAAAAAATGTATTAGCAGGCAGAAAGTGCCGAACCAAGATGTTAATGTTATTTTCGAGTTTATTGTAACTTTTATTCTCTTAATCGTTACATCATAGACATGCTAATTGTATCTGACCAGCTGGAGGGTTCTGTAATAAATTTGTATAATATAATTGGTTTGTAGTATTAGTATAGTTTTTTTTTTACGTTTTATATTTTAATGTCGTGTATTTTCGTGTTCTTTCAGTAGGGTGATGCAATAATGAATTTAGTTTTATCGATTTTAACATTGTACTTTTCTATTTTTTTCCGTTCGTTTTTTTTTTGTTGTATTAATGGCGTTCTCATTCCCGCCGGAACGTCATTGCTTAGTGCTCAATTTGCGGCTTCATCTATTTGATCTTATTTAATAATAGAATACGACTTTTCACCATAATTCATAATGGCAGCTAAGGCGATCAGTTCGACCGACGTATTATGTGGCTTGGAAACCAAAGGCCTAGAAAACCTTGGTTAAATAGAGCGAGTGGGCAGGTGACATTTCCCTTCGAAAAGTCGTATTTCTACGAACACAGAGACAATTGCAAAGGTAGAACCCGGATTTGCAATAAACGTATTTGTAGTTCGGCAATTAGATGAACGTTCATGTATTGTTCGGAATGATACGTGAACGGCTAAAGGCATTTTTTTTTTTCGCTTTTTACTAACTATATTTTTTTTTCTCGTTGATCATACTAATTTCTTTTTTTATACTAAGTTTTAGGTTGCATTTTACTAATTTTAATATTTTACTATTTCATAATGAATTAGCTTTATATCATACGCGTAACTTCGTTACTTTTACTGTTTTTATCCTACTTTTCATTATTGCATTATCCGCTTTGTTCGCTATTTTTAATATACTAGAATTTCGTTTTTTTTATATTTATATATTTGTCGTTGTGTTTTTTTTTTTGCCGTGCGTCGCGAAAGGTTTGGTTTGGTTTACGGATAGAGTTTATGACCTATGTTACAAGGCGTTGAAGGTAACGAGAGTATAGAGGGCAAATTTTTAGTCGAAAAGTTGAATGTGTTATAGTGGCCCTATTGTTTATGAATTATTATATAATAGGTTTATATCATGTTAAGTATGATAATGAGTAAGAGTGAATATAAACTATTATTTTCGTCGTATGTTTTTTGTTGTTCACTGATAATGTTACCGTAAATCAAACCAAACAAACGTTTGTAGTGTATTACCGCGTTTATACCGGCGGCGTTTTGATTAATTTGCGTGACGCCCTTTTATATGGACATATTACGATTTTAGTTTTATTGAAAATACTTTAATCCTGTCTCGTCAATAGTTAATGGCTCGTGTTTTTGACCGCCCAATCCAGATTAAGGGATCCGATATGGCAACAAAATGGTTCATGGTGGCATGATGGCAGTAAAAAATTAATTTAAGGAGCTCCTATAGGTTGTTAGATAGTATTAACTTCGTACTTCGTTAGATTTAAATTAATTATACTTATAAATACAAATATGTAAAAGGAAAGATTGTGTCGTAACCCTTATCATCCTTTTTTTTTCTACTACAACGTAGAGTAGGCCTGCTGCCTAGTGACGTAGCGCTAGTCCGGGCGGCCGAGGCAAGCGACAGTACGGTAGTGTTAAACGAGCTGGACTCGATTCACAAGATTTTTAAATTAGTGCGACTCAGTCTATATTAGTAGATCGAGAAATCGTTTCGGTCTAGAAGCGAAAGATAAAGAATTTGCGGTTAAAAAATAAAATTACTTTTTTATTCTTAATCTTTCTCTCTTGCATATTACTCTTAGATAAGAAATAGGAATAAGTTTAGAGTTAGGTATGATATACAAGGACTGTTATATCACTCAGATTTAGGATGGTCGTTGAAAGTAAGTTTGCCATTTCGAGTACATAGTATGAATATACGTATTAAGGCTTATATCGGAACGCCATATCGGATTTACGCTTTTGTTTTATAGTTATATATATGAGTTGAAAGCTGGGCCCAGTAGTCCACGAGCGAGGACCATTGAGATGTCCGAATCGATGGACGCGTACGGTTTCAATCGGGGAAACCGCCCTTAATCAACCCCGCAGCCGTCGAATTATTATGTGAATTATTATGTATTATGGATTATTATGGAATATTTTTGGGAAGGTACCTTCAGCGAAGACCGGGATGGCGACATAGGTCGCAGCACGCCATCTCCCGTCAAGGGGGCAATTTGGGGTACTTTTGTGCCGGGCTGAGGAACCCCAGGTGTGTCACGCTTACATAGGTGTTAAGTGTAAGTGCCATTTGTTTTTGGGTGGGCATAGACGGTCGGTCTAGAGATATTATTATTGGGATGGGGCTCTGCGGGGGGAGCAATGAAGGAAAACTAGATCCTAGCCCCCATCTGTGGTCTTGTATTTGGGGGGCAATCACACCAGTAAAGGCTGAATTACAGTAAACGTCGCGTCCGTAAAAGTAAACTAGTTATTTAAATAATTGAAGTTTGTAAATTGATGTACTTATATTTTTTGTTTCTTGTTTATTGTCATATAGTTTCGTTTTTTTTTCTCTCAAAGTTTTTCCGCGCGTTACACAGTAAAAGATTGTCCATATCATCGGATTCATGATTTCTGGCGAACTAATTTATAGTTCGGGCTACGGTTATTCTATTAATTCTAATACTACAACCAAGAAAATAGGTGACAGCACACGCACATAGGATAAGATTGCGTTTCAAGGAAACGTGTTACGAAAAATTGTACGAAAAACGATTGTACTTCGAATATTTTTATTTATTAAGTTTTTGTCTTTTGTTAGTCTGTGTTATATAACTATTTTTTGTTCTAAGTCTAGTTTTTTTTTTGTATTTGCTGAGTACCGTTTTTCCTAACACGGTTTCTTTGAGAACGAAATCGGTTAAGATAGTTTTAAGCAAACGGACTTATTTTTGTATGGTAATTTTTGTGTTACCGAAGGATTTTGTTTTTGTTTTTTTTTTTGTATTAATGATGTTGATGTATTTGTTTTATCAGACCTGTGTATAAATTAGTTTATGTTTACTAGCTGCTACGTGTTTTGAGTTTGTAAACAAAAGGGGAATAGCTTACCAGGATTCTAGGAATATCTGACCGGAACCACAACGTTTAAAGGATGGCCAGCACACAACCACAACTACAATCGTCGTCTAGCAGCCAAGGCTCACACTTGAGCAAAGCCAACCAAGTTAAACTAGCCAACCCAAAGACGAGGACCAAAGGGCAAGACAGGACCCTAGAAAGAACACCGGAACAACACGGAAAAACCAGGAGATGGCAATAATTTCAACTTTGGATTTAAGAGCCCGAGGCCGGCTCTAGTGTGACAGGGGGGCGTGTAACGACAATTGGTATTGTCGTCAAAAGGGTTGCATAACCACCAGTGCAATGGAACTCCCCCACTACTAGGGATGCCAATATAAGGTCCAGTCTGGGGTTGAAATGTGAGCATTAAGAATTGTATCATCCTCTGAGGAGGTCAGTGGATCCACGCGCCAGGCGCTGGACCCGCTTTGTGTATAGTGGTGTGTGTGTTGTGCCAGGAGAGGAGAACCCGTTCCATCAAAGGTCAGATGCATTATTGTTAATTAAAAGCTATTCCCTCCGTTATCCGTCGATATCCGTTATAAGTTATCCGTTTAATATACTCCTTTATAGTTATACTATACTCAGGTAGTATAGTAATTAATAATAATCACTCAGTACGTTAGAGTTTAAGTATAGAACATGGCTGTGCGTAGGCACAGCCATACCCTCAGATTTGTAATAATAATTTGTATTAATTAAATAAGATAGAAGTACATTCTCTTTCATTCGCGTAGTTAGTTAGCTTTTCCACAGGTAATTACAGGGTGGTTATAGAAGTCGGGTTTAGGAGTTGGTGTAACCCCTTCTTAATGGGAATGCAACACTATGACGTAATAATGGAAGTCGTTGCATATACCCTAAGAAAGGGGGGCGTCACCTCTTTCTCGTTACAATATTTAATATATCTTCGTCAATTTGCTTGTGTGCTGTTTATATTTGATCTAATATTTTTGGATAAGATCCTTATGCATACGTTCATTTGCACATCAGATGATGTTGCACTTCTTTTTTTTTTTAAGTTTATAAACGTCTTTAAATTAATTACTGGTAAAAGTTGTTCCTAAATTTGACCAAACTTCTTTTAGTAGAATAACATATTTAAAAACAATTTCTGATACAGAACCTTCATTCAAAACATCTACAAATTTTGTTAGATCACGAATAAAAGTTAAGAATTATTTATTGTGATTATCTGACATACTTTTCCGAATGGTTTTTTAGCAGTAGTTCTGATTTCCATGGATGCTTTAGTTTTTCGCGATAAAAAAAAACCTTATTTTTTGACAAATTGCACGTTTACTTATGAAATTTCTAAATTGTTTCCTCATTTTTGGCCACATGTAAAAGTTTTTAATTTTATTGTAAGTTTTCTTTATGCCTCCATTTATTTGAGAAATACGTAAATCATGCAAAACTTTTTCTATTTCTTCTTCTATTAAATTTTCAATTATTTTATCTAAATAAATTTCGATTTTTATATTGTACTTTGAAGATGTATCTTTACATCATTTTAAAATGTTCAAAAGATAAATGACAAATATTTGTGAACTGGATAGGACTAGGAGTTGCGTAATATTTTATATTTTACTCTAACAAATATTTTTTTAAATTGCATAGTCAATAAAAAAAAATCTTGTAATTTAAGCTGTGAAACTTTATTGTTAACGATAGAATACGTAATATGATTAGTTGATGTTTGGATATCTATAAAGTTATTTTTGTTTCATGTTTACAAAGATCAAATAATTTTTGCATTTTTTTTATGTATTTGAAGTTTTTGATACTAATATTAAAACATTTTGATTTTTAGTTTTTTTTGCATATATAAAAAATTATATTATTTTGATCGGCAATAAATATATATATTTATTGCCGATCAAAATAATATAATTTTTTAAGACAATATGCTGGTTGTATTTTTAGTTATTGAAGAAATAAAATTATTATTGTTTTTACTATATTTGTATTTAAAATAATCTTTCTGTTTGCAGTATCTAAAAATGTTTGAAATTTTTTGGTTGGTTTAGTGGTTAAATATGAAAATTTTGCATTTTCCTGAATGTTTGCAATTCAAAAGAAGATCTAAATAAACTGTCTGCATTTGTATTTGTTATTCCAGCTTTATAGATAATTTTGAATTCGAATAACTTTAATTTTAATCTCCAACGTATTTGTCTAGAATTCGGTTTTTACAATTATACAAATATATTAAAGGCATGTGGTCAGTAAATAATTTAAAGAGTTTTCGGTACAAGTAAGGCCTAAAATGAGTAACACACAACATCCGAAACATTTACGTTTTGAAATAAAACTGCACTTATGGCTACGTCTCTAGCAAAATTTGGATATCGTAAAATTTGTGGGTTTATTAATTATTTCTTCAACGTATTAAATATAATTTCGGACCAAATAAATTTAGAATTTTTCTTTAGTAATTTTGTTAATGGATTTGTTATTTTTGAATAATCTTTTATATACTTGTTCTAGTAACCTGATAAACCTAAGAATATTTAAATTTCTCTAGGATTTGAAGAGGTTTTGAACTCACTGACTGCTTTTATTTTTCGAGGCTCGGTAATATAAAATTAGCAGTCTCCACTCATTCCATATTTTAACCATTGTACAGGTTTCCACAAAAAAGATTCTTTTTCATTATACTTTTTTATTACGTAGGGACCATTCTGTTTTAATAA
Source organism: Ctenocephalides felis (assembly GCF_003426905.1). Classification (NCBI taxonomy): domain Eukaryota; kingdom Metazoa; phylum Arthropoda; class Insecta; order Siphonaptera; family Pulicidae; genus Ctenocephalides; species Ctenocephalides felis. The sequence continues at coordinate 19,408 of NW_020539388.1, forward strand.
TAATGAAGTTATAGTAAACTGTTCTTGTCATAGTGACCACATTAAAAGGAATTTTCTGTCCTAATGTTTCCACCAAATGAAACCGGTCATTCAGATGTAGGGCTTTCCAGTACCGTACAAAAATCTGAATACCGGTATTCGATATTTGAAAAATGAAAATCCTGGATCCCGGTTTTAATACCGGTTTTGTCGATAAAAAATTAAATAGTTATATTTTTACTTACTTCAGTTGTTTTATTGACATATTAACAAATAATTTAGGATACCCTACGGATATTGTCCTGAAATGAGTACGTATTATTTATTTATTACATGAGGAGAAGATGTAGATAGAAACAAAAAGTGTGTCAGTAAAAAATATATATTCTTCTATGTTACATTTTACATTTATAATCAAAATTATATATTTGAGAAAAGAAAAAACTATAATTTATGGCTAATGTTTTGCTTAATACAATATGCTCTTAAGAAGCATAAACAATCAATTGTTTGATCAACAAGCGAGGACCAAATTTTATTACAAAAATAACCAGCCGCCGAAAAAGCTCTTTCTGATTCTACACTTTTTGGTACAATTGTAATTAAGAAATTATACATATTATATAGGTTTGTTTACTTCATTCCTGTTTTCTTAAAAAAAAGTAATTTTATCTATTATTTTTTGTTCTAGACTTGGAGTTTTTTTAACCCACTCACGGGTGAACTATTTCATCTACGACTGCCTGTAGTTTTTTCTTCATTTCGTTTACCTTGTCAGATTCTAATATTGTTTCATTCCTATTTTGGGAAGGTATTGAAAGGGATTCTTGCTCATTTTTTTATATCGTCTGTATCTACTAGATTTTGTTGTGTGAGTCGTTTTGTTAAGTTTATCATTTTTTAATTAGTGCATATTTCGAAATGCATATTTCTTCAACATCTTGTGTGCCTTTTTGTAGATACTGCAGTATTTGTGATAATTCCGTTCGACGCAGTAAAATTCGAGATTTTAAAGCTTCCAATAATTTTATTGCGATTGCAGATTTTTGTTCGGACAGAGTGTCTAACATAAATATTAAAGAAGCGTCAGCAATCAACAGATTTGCATCCTTTCGACATAATGCATCTACTGTTAATTTTACAGGTGTGAGACTACAATAATCAAAGATAATAAATTAAACTCTTCGTCAGAAAAATGAACATCAGAACTGATGTGTATAAGCGCTTTTTGAATGCAAAATTTAAATTCTTCAAATTTTTCTAACATAAATATCATACTATTCCATATTGTTTGACAATCTAATTTTAACGATGTTTCTTTGCCTAATTGTTCTTTCACCATAAACAAGTATAAATATATAGCAAAGAGGACCGCTTTTCGATTATTTTAACTTCAATTTTCCGCTCTTGCTATAGAGGCGCGACGAGTGTAGCAAGTAAAAATACCCCTAGGTTCAATTCTAGAAAAATCCAAATCCCCAAATATATTTTTATAAAATATGAGTAAAACATATTTACATAATAATATAAAAATAAATACAACACAAATATAAATAAACACAACTCATGAAAAAATACATGTTTTTCTGTCTCAATCGAGCTCTTTATTAACTCTAAGACTTTTCTTGTACTTTTGGAGTGCAATTTTTTTTAATAGGGTTTTGTTCATTTTCATTTACGTATTTATCTGTGATATATCTTACCACAGTTTTGCGCCAATTGTTGATGAGAACAATGTTTATCGCAAGAACATTCGAATTCGTTAAATACATATTTTTCTAACTTGATGTGATGTGAAGTTTTAATTTAAGATTGACTTCGATACATAATTCTTTCACAAGTTTATCCAGTATGAGGCTGCTTTTAATTAATAAGTCGAAACATGTAATGTCAGGAATGAACAATTCTGTGCCGATTGGATTTTCGACCAGTTCTGATTCACAGATCTAGCATTTGCAAACCACTTCAATCAGTTTCTTCCTACAGTATATCCTGCAGCGTATGCATTAGCAGTTCTACTGTATAGAGACAAATTTTCATATATAAATGGTTCTGGAGCAATAGAAAGGTCGCTCATAGTATCATTCACGGGGATATCATCATTATTTAAAAATTCTCGAAAAGTAGTTAGTAATCCATTTGTATCATCCATCTCTCCATTTTATTTTCTTGTCATTGTTCTCGCAATTCGATGAAGGTGCTTCACTCACCTTATAAGCGCTTGACTGTGAGCGTCAATAAGCATCAACATGGCGTCAACTGTCTATCAAATAATAATTTATTAGAAATTATCAATGATGAGTCTGATGATAGTGATGAGTTTGATATGATTGAAGATAGTGATAATGACATGGAATGGAAGTATTGCGAAATTTGAATATATCTTAAAAAAAGGAACCTATACCAAGAATAAAAAACTTTGTGGAAGAGGTTATATCAGCATTTTTAGATAATGAATTTAAATCTCATTTTAGGTAAATATTTATTCCAATTTAAGGATTTAGTTAACAAAAAATTATCTTAACCTTTCAGTCTAATTACATGCAAATAATTTGTTTTTAAATTTTAGACTGTTTCGATACACATAATTGTATGATTTTTATTAGTTTCTGGATCAAATAACTCAACAGAAAATAATTGTAATGCACAGCTTGCCATTTTTGCGTAATTCTAAAGAATTGAACTATTAATGAATGAATGAAATTAGGGTTAGATTATGCTTTCCATGCATTCGTTTTGACAAATGACGAGCACGTTTTCAACTACCCTACCTCTGCGGCGTGAGCACGTATGAGCGCAAAATATGTGCTACGAACATGCTACGATGATGCTACGAGCGTACTTATGTTACACTCACAGCGCCAAGTCGAACGATAGCCCAGTCATTTTAGGTTGAATTAGGCAAGAATCTCGGAATGTGAGATACCCAGCTGTAAGTTTGTAAATAGTTGTATATTGACACCCTAAATGTTGTCTCAAAACCTACATATGGTAGGGTGTGCGCAACTATTAAAATTCGGGGTCAAAGGTCACAAAAATCGCGGTTTTTTGCTTGTTTGTAAATATCTCATTTCCTATGGGTTTTTTGCTATTTATGTTTATTATCAATATTGTGGAATACAAAATTTTCTACAAATTTTGTTTGAAAATTTTTTTCATACGATGAACCGTTTTCGAGATAGAGGGCGGAGAGCGCGCGGTCACAGCATCACTTCAGGTCAATCGATGCCTTCGGTCAAAATCGCGCCATATATAGTTGATGAACATGAACAATAGACCGATGATTATAAATATTTGTCAATTTTTATTAACTATTATATTATATTTTATTATTTTTTTTAACCTATCCACTTTTTATTCAGTATTAATTTATTTAACAACACTTACCTGCCCATGTAATTGCAGAATTGTTAATGAAAATATAAGAATTATATTTAAATTTAAGCCCAATTAATATTAATAAATTCGAATGATAAAAAAAACAAATAAATTAGGAATTTACTTTTTATTAAAAAATATCATTTGATACATTTATTTTTTTAAGTAAAAAAACGAAATAAAGGGTACAAAAACTACAATTTATATAAAAAAAAGTTCCATCTTTGTTAATGTCGCTCTGGTATGGTAGAGCATTGAAACAAGCTTGCCCATTACATTGGCCACAAGCTAAAGAGCATTGCAAGAACGCTTTCCTGCAGTTGCAGAAAATTGTATTTAGCAAATGTTCTGGAGCAGGTGGTAAAATTGTCATGATAGGCTCCAGAAAATCGTTTCGCATTGCCCAACCCCATACCTTTGGTTCCAAATCATGCCCTAACCAAGTTTGAACTTGATAATATACACATAGAAATGTTGATGAGTAGCTGCACTTTTTGGTGGAATATTTGCAAGCTGAACAGGTTTATTAAGTTTTGTTGACTTGACGTAATGCATATAACGAAGATGATCGAGACTTTTAACGGATTTCGGAGCATTATGGACTGCCAACAAGGTTTGAGAGATTATTAGAGAGTTTCATTGTACAGCCTACCATATGTAGGTTTTGAGACAACATTTAGGTTGTCAATATACAACTATTTACAAACTTACAGCTGGGTATCTCACATTTCGAGGTGAAATGCTAAAATGACTGGACTATGATGAAAATCACATGTAAGCGAGCTCACAGCGCGTAAGCGTCCAACGCGAACGCACGCTATGTATGAGCTATAGAATGGTGTCGTCCTTTTCAAATTTGGCGTCAATATTTTGAAAACTAAGGCATTCATATCGTAACCATAGTGTGCATCGGATACGGCACACAGCCCAACCACATGGTTGAGGAAGAATTTCGTCCAAACGACATCTCCGATCTTCGCCGGCCGCGTAAATGCTTTCGATACAATTTTCTTTTCCCAAAAGGATTTTAACTCTCTATCCGTTAAAATTATTAGGACTTCATTGCGCGGGATTAATACTCTTTTATAATTTCTGATCTTTATAAACTATATTGAATTTAATACTTCCTTAGCTTTATTTCAAAATTTTGTATGCTGTGATTGATTAGAAACAGCACAACGATATAATTTACCTCGTACTGGCAATTTAGTCAATCCATTCACGCTGTCCATAAAAATCAAGAATTCTCCAGTTCGAAATGTTGTAGAGTTCTGTAGACCATCCTCATTGCGTTGGGAAAAAACTTGAGCTCTGCAAGGCTGAGTTTCATGTTTTTCATCTTATTTTGATCGAGATGATGTTCAGTTTGAAGAACATCTCCGGAACAATCTGCAATTTTCATCATAGTCATAATAGCTTACAATATCTTGCCAGGAAGGCTCATATTCCTTCTCGTCTAAGTTTGTAAACTTTACGTTATATTTTGCAAAATCATTGCGCATTCATTTTAATAAATGCGGAGGGTAAAACAACGGAATTATTTCGTGCCCATCAATTTCAAAACTCACTTCGTTCTAGTCTCGAGTTTTAGTTTTATAATCGTGTTCGATGTCTTTCAATAACATATTAATAGCTTTACAGTTTGCGGAGTATTGGTCGCAAACTGTGGCTAAATTATTAATACTAAATATTTTTCGAGAGATATCAACAATGAGAGTTTTTAAATCTGAACTCACTCCACCAACTGAAAAGTAAAAAGCAACAGGCTGCTTCCATCGATTTTTAATTTGCTTCAACATAAAAACTAGTGCATGATCTGCAAGTAAAAGCTTCCTGCCATTTGCCTGTTGAAATCCTATTATATGATCCTTTTTTTGATCATATGATAAATCAGAAGATAAAGATATCTCGTTGAACATTAATACACAATATTTGCTGCCAATATCTCTTTTGCGAGAGATAGCAGCTAATGATTGGAAAAGCACAAATAGTTTGTTTTCTGGGCATTGAGAGCCCACGAACAAGGTATATGTCCACATTTATCCTCCTTATCGAAATTACGACGTTGCTGGAACGTATGTAGGCTGCGTTTGGCGTGAACAATTTCATTATTTGTCCAAAATTCAACTGAAGATGAGTGAAACAATACTCTTATGACAATTTTTTTAATGGAAATCCTATCAAGGTAATACTTGCAATTAAAGTATTACCAGGTTGTAGTACTAGTGGTGCATCATGTAGAGAACTCAAAATCCAAAACATAGCAATAGAATACTATTATTATAGAATGCAACATCAAGTTATACATCTTGAATTTCATCTTTCAAATTTCTTATTTCTATTTGGTAGAGTGTTGCATGTCAATCCACTACATAAAAAGCATAACTCGTGTTTTAGTAAATCTAGAAAATTGTTAGAATGTGTCATTTTTTAAATTATTTTTTAAATCGTCCGAATGATATTGAGCTGTTTAGTTACGTGTGCTACTATGTTACTTATAATTTTATTTGCTCATGAGTTTCTTGTTAAGCGAAAATAAATCTAACTAGTGGGGTGGGTGGCATCGTGCCTTAAGGCAAATTGCTGGAACTTCCCGTAGCGTAACGAAATGTTCGAGGAATATTGAATGTTTTCAAATAGATTATTATAAATATAGTAACATTGTCTAATATTTATAAGAATTATATAAACTGAATTGCAGAGTTGAAATTATTTGTTTAAAGTATATTAGAACTATAGTCAGAATTAAAAATAAAATCTGAATTATTTTCGATATACAAAAAATTAAAAAAAAAAAAAAAAAAAAAAAAAAAAAAATGAAACAAAATTTTTTTTTCCAAAATCAATTATTTTGTTAAGACAAGCAGAAAGTTTTTTGAATCAATTGAATCGGACGCTTAGTTCTCTCAAAAACTGCCATTTTTTGTACATTTAGCTCTGTATCTCCGAAATGGCTGGGCCTGCCTTTGCGAAAAACTAATAACCCCTTCTCCCAATCATTACTAATTGAATGTTTTTTAGATCGGATGCTCCGTTCTCTCAAAAACTCGATTTCTATTTTCTGCACTTTTTGCTCCTTATCTCCGTAACTGCTGGACCTGCCTTTGCCAAAAACTAATCAGCACATCTCCTTATCAATAGGAATCGAATGTTTTTTAAACCATTCAAATCGGTTGATCCGTACGCCCGAAAACGTGGGCGAAAATTTGTATCCATACATACATACACACACACACACACACATACACACACACACACATCCATTTTTTCTGAAGTATGCCAAAACGTTCAGAAACCTTCAAAACGTCGAGAAATGTAAAAATTTTCAATTCCGATTTTCGGCCCATTACAATAACTTACCCTACGGGAAGTTAAAAAAACAAAGACGTTGGTAAATCAGTATGTAATGTATTGTAAATTTGTCGGTAGTTTTCTTGAATTGTGATTTTTTTCGAAATCAATGTTGTGATAATAATACTAAATAATGTGTGATTTAGTTTTTGAATATGTAAAATTAGTTAAAATATAAAGCAGTCATGAAGAAACTTTATTTGTTGAATGCTAACAAAATAAATTTGGAAATAAAATAATTAAGAAAAGAAAATAAAATTAATAATAAAGAAAATAATAGGAAATGTTAAGATAATAGATTATGGTAATAGGACTATTATAAATGGAATGAAAAATTATTGCGTACATAAAACAAGAGATAATGACTGAATTGAAGTGAAAGCACTGTAATTGAGCTTCAACAATAACTAACGGTAATAAAATAACGAAATTGCGAATCTATTGGGACCAGAACAATTAAGTACTTTTGGAAATGAAACAAGATAGTAAGCAATATGATTAATATTTACTACAATACGACAGACCATATGAATATTTGAAGAGAGCATAAGTTTGCTCCTACATCAAATAACATGAGCATATAACATGTCATGGAAGGAATTAACTTTGATTGAGACAAATGCATAACATGAGGATTTAGTGTATAATACACGATATTTCATATACAATTTTAATTTTTATAGTATCAGTAATTATGATTTATTTACATTACAATTTTCTTGGTCTGTTTGTTGAAAAATCACACATGACAATGAAAAAGAAAATTTGATTGATAATGATCATTGTGATGGCAATGATTTGATGGCTTTATTGTGCCAAACTATTTGAAATATCCAAATAGAAGTTAGTTCCAATCCAGTCAAGGACATTTATGTCCATGATTGTGAACCACTCAAAGTAGTTTTCAACCAAATAGAAGAAACCGCCCTGGATTTATCATATTAACCAAATATCTTATCAGATATCAACTTTGAGGCGGATGCAAAGTACTTCATACTTTATACTCCAACAGTTTTTTTTTATTTAATTTTGGATCTATTTGGCTGCTAGAATATCAATACCAAATGTTGAATAAAATGATATCTATAATTCAGTCGCAGAAGGAATTTTGACACATTTAATAATTTGGAGATATTTGGAATAGAAATCACAATAAATAGTGTTAGCTTGAAGGCTTTTCATCACCATACATAATTAATCAGGATCATAGACTTAATTCGTATGGATTTCGTAACCATGGATCAAATGGTATAATTGACTTTAGTTTATCGAAGAAGGTAGTGACATCATAATAAATAATATTTGCTCAAAGGTTCCATTCAAGAGGATTGCTTTCATTTGTACGCAAGTCTTAACCATGTATCAAGTGCTGTAATCTATAGGCAAACGAAGATAATTGGGTATAAATTATTCAAAGTCGAGATTAATTTGTCCAATTCAATTGCCTGACTTAACTGATCTCTGGTAAAAGTTCTTCCCAATCTTTACCAAATTATTTATGTGTATAATATATATAACCAAATTTGTTAAATTTATTTAGAAGGAAATTGAAACATGTCATACAGCTTGAATATTATATAAAGAAAAACTAATATAGAATAAAATCGATTCGCACTCGAAATCGATATTAAAAATTTGAATTGATAGTTCAAAATATCAAGAAATCCTTGAAGACTAATCAGTTTTTAATGCAATAAGCTATATTTAACTAATTTCAAATATTCAACGATCAACACATGTAACTTGTAGGATGAACTTATAAGATATAATAATATTTTTTTTGTTTTTCACTAATACTTATAATTGGAAAACTACAAACGCTGAAATATATTTCTACAATACATACATATGTTTCAATGTGATAACTTTTAAATGAATGTAAAATCATATAAATCATTAATAATATAATTATAGTTACTAATAGCACATACTATCGCTATAATGATAAAAGTAAAACATGTTTCTTATGATTTTTCTGTCGATTTTTTATATTTACCACTAATTTAAACCTATACATATTTAATGTCGCACAAGATTTATTTTTGAACATACAAGACACTGCGCATTTTATGATTTAAGTTTCAATTTCTATATCAGAAACGAAACTACTTATTTTATATTTTTTTAGTTCCATATACATTTCAATGCTTGTAATTCTCAAGTTGTAGATCCATATTTTACCTAAGTATGCTTTTTCATGTCGTTGTTTGTACCATGTAAACTCAAGTTGATTATTTTATTTTTTATATTTACGATTTTTACGTTTTGGAAAAAGGAATGTCTTCCACATGTACATGCACCGCTTGTCTTTCAATTTCATGTGATTTTGCTTTTGGCTTTGGTTTTGAAGAGCCATTTCTATATTGTTAACATATATGCTCATAAAATACTGTCAATTGCTCTGTTCAGGCGCCTGCAGCATTTGCGTCCTGAAAACATGCTTATTAAATTTATTGTGATAACTTTAAACTTAGTCCAAAAATCATCATCGCACGGTATTGCACGAATTATTATGTTATCAAACCGTCATCATGGCCCATAGAAACGCATCATCAACTTTTGCGTTCGAATCGTTCGTTGCTCTATAATTCTTGGTCTAGACTTTCTAGACTCTCGCCAGAGCTCAAACTGATTCTGCGATTCTTCGATTTATCGGAAATTTTTGGCTATAAATTGATATATTTATTATACCCCACCGCCTAAAATGATACACGATGAGCAAAACAAATTTTAGGACAGTATTTTAGGCGTCCATCGCAGCTGAACAACGTAACACTAACGACTTTATATATTAAGATATATATTATTAATGCGAACCTGTATTTGTTTCTTAGTCTTAGGGCTGTCTTCCCGAAATCTTACCCTCTTCTTGCCTGGTTCAATCATCAGACAGTAACTTTCTCAATATTTGAGGACATGGCAAAATAAATATTTGCCTCCCAAAATAGTACGCTTTTGGAAAGTTTTTATACGGACTTAAAGCAAGAATTTTGACCTCGTCTGTGAATTCTTTTCCCTTTTAGACTTTTCTTAATTGAGATAATATACAAATTCTTGCCCTTATATTCAATATTTCTGAAATATTGACAAACCTCACTTGACAACCTTAGGGGTACTGAAAAACTTTATTTTCCAGGTATTTAGGCCTCTATCTCATAATTAAGATCATAAGATGCATTTATTAGTAAATTTAAGGAGTTAAAGCACAAGGGAAATTCAATCTGAGTGAATGTATTATTTCCTGATCCATTAGTTGAAATATTGATATATTTGATGAACATGTCACATCATTCTTGTAATATCAATAAAATTATATAAATAAATTGACATACAATCACATTTACCACATACTTTGAAGATCAGTCTTGTTTCGTCCTCTGTACTGTTAACATCGTTGTACTTAGTGTCCCTTAAACTGCAATAAAATTTAGCTAATAAAACATGAGTTCTGAAAACACGTGTGTGTGCTGCAGTGGCGTAGTCCCGTCAGATAAATTGGTGACATGTTGTGCATGCAAATGCAAATATAAGTATACATGTGTTAATTTGAGTTTATCTGAAGTGCGATCAATAACATCAAAAAAAGGACTAATGTGGAACTGTAGTGCGTGTGCGAATCTCGGAAATGACCTGAGCGAGATCAAACTTATGTTAGTGCAGTTACAACGTGAAATAACTGCACTAAAAGAATGCAAATCATACAATAATAAAGCAATAGATGAAGATCAATTCGAAGCCTTGGTTAATGAAACTTCTGAACGTAATAGACGTTCGTTTAATCTAATTGTGTATAATGCTAAAGAGCCACTAAACGATACTAACAATTATAATAAAAGTGAGGATACCACATTGATTAATAATATATTCGAAGCGACAATAGGTGTACCTTGCTCGCCGTCGTCTTTCGATCTATTCAGATTGGGGAAACCGGACACGCTAAGAACTAAGCCAAGACCGTTAAAAATCGTATTTAAAGACAATAACTTGCCTAAAAAAATTTTACTCAATTGCAGAAAACTAAAAGACAGTGCTAATCTCAAAAACCTCAATATCACTGAAGATCGGACACCTAGGCAACAAAAATATTATCAGGGATTAAAAGTCAAGCTTCTTGAGCGCGAAAAAAATGGTGAAAAAAATCTAAAAATTAAATATATCAATGGCGTTCCACAGATTGTAACTTTAAACTGACTTTGCCCACAGACAGTAATATCATTACATGCTATTATCAAAATGTTCGCGGACTAAATACAAAAATTTCTGATTGCCTGCTTGCAACATGCAACCTTGAAAATGATTTTGTCGCCTTTACTGAAACTTGGCTAAGGAAAGATGTACACAACTCCGAATTCTTCTGTGACAGTTTTAATATCTTTAGATGTGATCGATCATATGGTGTCAATAATAAATATCGTGGCGGTGGTGTTCTTCTTGCCGTGAATAAAAATATTACTTGTGAACCCTTGGAATTAGACTGTATTGGTGAATCCCTTCCATCGATAGATATTGTTGGCTGCAAGTGCATTCTTAATAAATTGTGTATATATGTGTTTACAGTATATGTGCCACCTGATGTATCATCTGAAGATTTTGAAATATTTCTTGAACTCTTTGAATCTCATATCTCTGGTAAAAATGTCTTAATTTTAGGTGACTTTAATGTACCTCATTTTGCTCAATATTCGCACAATTTCACTAACACAAAATGTAACTCTATCTATAATTTTATGAATCTCTTAGGTCTCAATCAATATAATCATATTTTCAATATTAGTAGTAGATTGTTAGATTTAGTTTTTAGCTCATACAACTGCAATATTATCCATGATACCGAACCTCTGTTACCTGAAGATAATTATCATCCCGCTCTTCATATTTCTGTTTCCCTTACAACATCCTTTTTACCTAAGGCCAATGCATTACAACTCAATAATAATATCTCTCATTACAATTTTTATAAAGCGGATTTTCCTAATCTTTACATGGAAATTTTCAACACATCGTGGAGTTCTCTGTATACCTGTTCCGACGTAAATGATGCGTGCGATCTTTTTTATGACACTATTTATAGTATATTCGATAGATTTGTACCTAAAACCAAGAACTCTCCATCCAATAAATTTAAACCTTGGTTTAATTCCAACATTATTAAAAACTTGCGTATGAAAAAATACTATCACAAAAAATATAAATTAACTAATAACACTTTATATTACGAAAATTTTAAATTATACAGGAAATTAACAAAATCACTCATGAAAGACGCTTATAACTTATATATAACAGATGTTGAACGTTCTCTATCGCATAATCCAAAATACTTCTGGTCATTCTTACGCAGTACAACTGCCTCTAACATAGTTCCTAATAGAGTATGCTACTTGGACAAATATTATGATTCACCTGATACTATAGTAGATGCATTTAATTCATACTTTACTAGTGTTAATCAACCCAAGCTAGATATGCCTATTTTGTTTGATCATAACAATAGAGTAATGGTTGATATTGAGAAAATTGATTCTAGTTGTGTGCAAGTTGCAATGGCAAGTTTGAAAAATTCTAAAACATTTGGATTTGACGGTATTCCATCATTTCTTGTACGTGATTGTTCAACTGTTCTTTGTGATCCACTTGCATTTTTATTTAATCTGTCATTGAGTTCAAACACTTTTCCGAACTGTTGGAAGATCGCGCGTATAGTACCAATTTTTAAACATGGCGACTCATCTAATATTACTAATTATAGACCCATATCTTTATTATCTAATTTTGCTAAAGTTTTTGAAAAAATTGTATTTAATAAACTAATTCCATCAATAAAATATTTAATTTCTAATAATCAGCATGGTTTTATGCCTGCTCGTTCGACAACTACTAATCTAATATGCATTAAACAATTTCTTGCTGAGAATCTTGACATTAACGGACAAGTTGATGTAATTTACACTGATTTTAGTAAAGCTTTTGATAAAATAGATCACAATATACTACTTACTAAATTATCCAAAATTGGTTTTAATACTTCCCTTACTTATTTCTTTAAAAGCTATCTTGAAAATCGTAAACAGTTCGTTTTTCTTAACGGATTTTTGAGTAACTTTGCAACTGTCAGCTCGGGTGTGCCCCAGGGGTCCACCCTTGGTCCTCTTTTATTTAATATTTTTATCAACGATATATCGGAAGTAATTAATTGTCCTCATCTATTGTTTGCAGATGACCTCAAGTTATATCTTAAAATAAAGTCAATAGATGACTGCCTAGTAATGCAGTCTCAACTAAATTCATTTCACTCCTGGTGTGTTCAAAATAAACTGGATCTGAATATATCTAAATGCAAAATTATTAGTTTTACAAACAAGCGCGTTCCGACGCATTTTGATTATAAAATTTCTGACACCTGCATAGAAAGGTGTGATAAAATATCTGACTTAGGCATTGTATTTGATTCTAGTTTGACTTTTACAGATCACATATCTAATATATGTAGCAAGGCGCAAAAATCATTAGGAATAATATTAAGAAACTGCAAAAAATTTGAATCTAATCTGTCACTAATCAGCATATACTATGCAATTGTACGTTCCAAGCTGGAGTATGGATCGATAATATGGTATCCTAACCATAGCAATAATTCAGATGCGATAGAAAAGGTTCAAAGAAAATTTCTAAAATATCTATATTTTAAAACACACAAAATTTACCCTGAACGTGGTTTCGACCACAATATTTTACTTAATACATTCTGCGTATCATCTCTTGCTACACGTCGTTTCACTGATAGTATTTTGTTTCTGTATAAACTTTGTAATAATGCTATAGATTGTCCTCAAATTCTAGACCAACTATCCTTTAACGTTCCTAGACTCTCATCACGAACTCAAATGTTTTTCAAATATCCTACTCCTAAAACTAATGCTCTATTAAACTCACCTATAGTACTAATGTCCTCTAATTTCAACTCAATTAATAAAGATATCGATATCCACAATACTTCAGTAAAACAATTAATTAACATCTGTACAAGTTAATCTTGATATTTTGTCACGAATATGTTATTTCCACCATATATAATTTAGTTTTACCGTTAAGAATTTGAATTATTTAATTTGTTTTTTTTATTTTGTGTTATGTATTGTTATGTTATGAATTATATTATGTTATGCGTTTTTATATCATATATTAGTATATTTGTATTATTATAATATGTATATTAAAATTGTATTTTTAAGTCCTCCTGGAGCTACTCTGTGGGCTATATGATAAATAAATAAATAAATAAATAAATAAATAAATAAATAAGATCAGAGTTCCCGCAATGAAAATGCAATACCAATAATGCAAATATAATAATATGAAAACAAACTCACCTGGTCAATTTATCCCATCATCAAAGAATATAGATTTGAATTTAATTTCTTCCGTTGTCATTTAATGTCATAGCGCTGACGAGCATATCGTAACCAGTTTGAGACTTCTTCTTACTCAGTGATAAGTGAGTGTTATAACATCTATTTCAAATACAAGAGAATTTATTATTTAAATTTGTATAATTACGAGTAAACAATTTCATAGTAATCATTTCATAAAGAGGGACATTGTTCTTCAAGCCAAGCCAATTTTAATTGTTATTCATTATGTCAAATAATTGTATTTTTGAGTCCTCTTGGAGAAATCTGTGGGCTATATATTTAAATAAATAAATAAATAAATAAATAAATACTAATGATTTTCTAAAAATATTTTCGGTGGCTAAACGTTCGCCGGGTCAGCTAGTATATATATATAAATTACGTGCGCCCCGCCATAAAATTTTGAAAACCAAATTGGCCCGTGGGTTAAAAAGGTTGCTCGCCCTTGGCATAAACACACTTCTAGCAGCAATACTCTTAATATTTATTTAACTGTGCTTTTGGCAATACCGGCATGCATAAATCGAAATAAATTTTAAATATAATAGAATATAACTCCCGATGACTATAAATAAAACAGCTGCAATAAATATAAAATTTATTAAATTTATATATTTGTTTAAATTTTTTATAATATCATTATCATTGCATTACCAATATTGATTGTTTGGTAAGTCTCCAGTAGCACAAGGTGGACATTTTACATCAGAACATTCGGATGTCATTGTAGGTTTATTAATATGATCCAGTTTAATTTTGCTATTGATATAATTAATATGCGTTTGCACAAAAATATCTACCCTAACTAGCAATTTAGAAAAAACATAATTTGTTAATATATTGAATACAGCTTCCACCCCTGCACTGGACGATGGTATACGGCCATTTCCAAATTTTGTTCTTGATACACCTGACTATAGTGGCAATATATTTATATGTTTTAATAAATAGTCTCCTAGTTGAGGATAATAATGCGCATTTACGCCAAGGCCGAAGTCATTTCTTATTTTACTATTTACAATGGAAGAAATATTTTGACCCAATGCTTTCCAGTACCCACTGCCAGTTTCATCGAAATCATTCATGAATCAATAATTATTGCAATTAGTATATATATATATATATATATATATATATATATACTAGATGACCCGACAGACGTTGTCTTGTATCCACTTCTACGGTTTTTTTTAAATATCTTATACTAATATTGTATACCACCCCCGTTAACAAAAGCGCCTATTAGAGCAGTGTCACCTAAAAAAGCACCCGCGAGGAATTCGTCTTCGGAAAACAAACAGAAGTCATTAAAAAAATTGGTATTCAAAGCACCTGCGAAGGATGATAAGAAAGAGGTGCGCCATTTAGACCTGTTGTATTTCAAAGTTGAATAACTCTGTCGGTAATTATCAGATTTTGACAAATGAACAAGATTTATTTAGGATATTTCATGCCATTTATTTCAAACCAGGTTTAGAATACAACGTCGATTAAATGATCACCT
This sequence comes from Ctenocephalides felis, assembly GCF_003426905.1. Taxonomy (NCBI): domain Eukaryota; kingdom Metazoa; phylum Arthropoda; class Insecta; order Siphonaptera; family Pulicidae; genus Ctenocephalides; species Ctenocephalides felis. Next base: position 35,032 of record NW_020539388.1, read on the forward strand.
TCATTTGATACACAAAAAGCAGCTCTTTTTCGCGCATTCTGCAAAACATTGGCCAACATTTCAGGCGTTATAGCAGCTATTTCGGCCTGTATGTTACCTTTTAATTTGTCGATTGTCTTCGGCTTGCTGGCATAAACTTTGCTTTTTAAATAGCCCCAAAGAAAAAAAGTCAGGTACGGTTAAATCTGGAGAACGAGGCGGCCACTCCAAATAACCATTATTCGACACAACGTCCCGGGAACTTGCGCTGCAAAAACTGCATCGTAGCAACTGCGGTGTGGCAAGGTGCGCCGTCTTGTTGAAAATAAAAGTTAGTGAGGCCTTTTTCACGCATTTGCGGACACACAAAGTGCGCCAACATCCAACGATAACGTGCGCCGTCGATGGTTTCTCCAACTTTGATAAAAAATGGTCCGATGATGGTTTTGGAGCACACTCCAGCCCAAACAGTAATTTTTTGATCGTGCAGTGGTGTTTCTGTGCTGTAGTAAGTAAAGAGAGTTTGCCGGCCCCAAAAAAAGTTGATGTTGCTCAAAAGACATCCGTTAAACCTTGGAAGGATTTGAGTGTGAAAGAGCAGAAAGAGGTGGCGAAGGTAGCAAAACGTTTTAAGGAGCCTCAGAAGGTGGCACAGAAAAAGGAAGTGGCGAAGAAGGTGGAACCAGTTAAAGTTCCAGCGCCGGTTGTCAATGTGGTGCAACCAAAGCCGCCAGCACCAACAAATGTGATAGAAATAATAGAAATTGAAGATAGTGTTGCAGGTTCTCCACGCAAAAATGATATTGAAGATGATTATGTATTCAATGAAGATCCTGGTGAGGATCCACCATTAATCATGCAGTGCGAAGTGAGACTGAAACGTCTCGATTCTCAACTGGCTAAACTTTTTTTAGATAAGAGAAATAAATATGAAAGACGGCAAGAAGAAATATGTGGTAGTAGTGCAAGCAGTGGTGATGATGATACTCCTTTGGTTAAAAAGAAGTGTTTGAATGCAGATATATCTTCTCCGGTATTGACAGCCGAGGGAGCTCCAAAAAAGACGAACGAGAAGACGCCTTATGGTAACTGGTTTACCAATACAGCCATGGCGAGTGGGAGTAAAACTCCGAAATCATTGAATAGCAAAACTGTTACAACAAGTGACCGAGGTGAGAAACGACCGTTCACATCCATCATAGACCCAACCTTCGAAGAAGATGCTGATGGCCCATAGAAGATGCTGATGGCCCAGAGAAGATCCCACATATTCACCAAGTGTGAAAGAAGCGAACAATTCCAAAATTGATTTAAATCTAAGCCGTTCTAGCAAAAGTAACAAAAATACTCCAGACAGGGCTGCCAATGCTCAAAGGACAAGACCTCAAGCCAAAACCCCAACTTGCAGGAAACTGTCTAGTAGTGACAGTTCGGGTGATGAAGAGTCTCTAAAATTATATATCGCTGAGTCGAGTTCAAGGCCCTAATGATACTGTAAATAATAAAGTTCGTGGAGGGCAGAAAGCTGAGATGCAACAAGAAACCGATTCGAGCAGCGCTACAAGTTCAACACAAACAGTTCAGGGCTAAACAAGTTCCTGATGATCGCTTAACACAAAAGATGTGGTTGTACCAGATAAATAAGCCAAAAGACGGACAGAATCGGGTTCTAAAGTTGTTAGTTGTTCTTGATCCAGAATTTGTGGTGGAAGAACCACAAAATATACAGCCTCCTCCACTGATTCCCAAAGTAACGGGAAGGGATTTTAAAAAATTGTGTATAACTTAATATAGCATGATGGTAAATTTGTAGCAAATCGACATGCGTCGGCATATTCTACAATTGTATTGTAATTGGCGAATGCCCTCACGCAAGTTGCCAAAAGTGCTTGCGACTGATCACAGACAACTTCCTTCGGAATAGAAACTCCAGATCGCACAAATTCCATTAGCCACGTCTGTATGGCTATCGTATGATGCGCTCCTGATAACATTTGAGCTACTGGAAATTTTCCACTGTCGGTGATAACTACACATTGATATAAAAAAATATTTTTAGTCAGTTGTCCATTAAAAAGGTTTATTTTCTCTACAACTCCCCCGGTTGCGTCGATTATTAAACAAAGGTTGTTTTTTGATTATAATCGTTATATAATTGTTTCTGGAAATTCGTAAAGTAATGAACAACAAATAGATTTAATGCAGTATTAAGTTTTGAGTTTTTATATTCGCTAAGTTGCATATATTTTAGGGATCCTTGAATGCATGCAATTTCCTTTTGAATGACTTGAATACAAGTTTGGAAGTTTCATACCATCGTTTTGTATTATTTTGTTAGCCACAATAAATTGTATCACCAAATGCTAGGTTGCAAAAAATTTTGATTCCAGATTTTTTGATATCTACGAACTCTCCTTTAATCATCGATTACAAGAACCTTCAAATACAATGTTTTCTATAAAAGTATTGACTATATGTTTTTTGAAGTTGAAAGAACGATTTATATTTTCGTTACACCGTAGTTTTTCAACCAACATTATCTGCCACTAATTAAAGAAAGTTTAGATCCTTTTCTTATGACTAATAAATCCAACTAAATCATTTTCTCTAATTTTTATTTGTATAGTTTTACCATCACATCCACTATCATGCGACACTTTACTCAAATTCGATTCTTTGCTGTCAGAATTTTAAGCGTATTATGTCCTGGATACATTTCCCGAAATAATTTCTTATTATTTTTTATAAATGAATAAATTGCGTTTTTACATTAACTTTGTTTGCTATTTTTATCCCACAGTTTATCATTTTTGGATATAGTTTTATTATCGAAAAATAAATATTGTTTATATTTGTACGCCGCATATAGAATTGTTTCATAATTAGATTTTCTTCGTTTCCGTGTTGAGGAGCCATATTCCAAATATATGACAATGTAATATAAAGACACACAAACTGAATATAAATATAATTAACTCAAACTAATTGCAATTATAGTCTTCACTGTTGTTCCAAGTATATGTGGTATTTTACACGTAACAGAAACTGCATTGGAATTTTGATTTACAAAGGCACTAAAAGATGCCTGCTAATGAATCGTCTTATTTTTTAACTTTCAAAGTGCAGCTTTTTGTGATTCACCTTCTAAAGCGATATATTTATGTTCTTTATGAGTCAAATAATGTTTATTTGCAGTCGCATTTTTAAGTATTTAACACTGAATTGCACAACAAACACAAAATCTTACCTTTCTCAGCAGTACAGAAAAAATCTAACATTCTACATTAAATGTTTTGTTTTTATCACTTATCTTTCTTTTCTCACAATTTACTTACGAAACTGCCGTTACGTGTTCGTACCCTTGATAACAAGAAATTTCATAAAGTACTAAGTAATGCGTTAAAGGATTTAATTTTTTATAGCCCTCTGGAGTTTTTAAATTTCGATTTTTCAAATTACTTTCCCGAAAATCTCAACTAATCATTAACGCGACTTTTCCCGCTCGAAGAAATTTCTCTATTACAGGCAGCAGCAAGATCGATGGATCGACGATGGCAAAAATCCCTCCGAATCTACGGGCCCAAACTAACTGATGTCACCTACCAGCCATGTCTATGTCTACCATGCTCGTGACAATATAATTCGTTCGTTAAACTAAATACTTCTAAATTACTATTATTATTATTATTTCTTTCTTTGTTTATTTTTTCTTTTTATTTGTTTTATATAACTGTTATTGTTATATTGTTAAAATACTTAATAATTAGTTAATTAAACACTTACAATTTAAAAAACAAAAAATTTGAGAAACATTTTTTTTTTTTTTTTTTTTTTCTAATTATTATTTTCATAAGACTGTTATTTTTAAAATACTTAATAATTAGTTAACTAAAAACTTATAATTCTAAACACTTTAAAATTGTGAAACAAAATTTTAATTTTTTTATTTCGACTGTTATTGTTAAAATACTTAATAATTAGTTAACCAAAAACTTATATTTAAAAACACTTAAAAATTGTGAAACAAAATATTTCCTTTATCAAAATACCTAAAAATTTGTAAAAGAAAAAAAAAATTGTAAAAATATTTAACAATAATAATAAAAATGATAATGATAATATTAATAATAATAATGATTATAATAATATAAGATACTCAAATTTGTTAAAATATCATAAAATAACCTAAAATTTGTTAATATTGTAAAAGTATGTATTGTAAAGCTTATTAAAATTACTTATTAAATTTTTAAAAAACACTTGTAACAAACAAACTAGTTATATTAAAAAAAAATATATATATAATTAAGTAAATATAAATAGGTTTATAGTAAATAAATTAAGTAATTAAATAGCTAATAATTAATTAAATTATATTAAACCTATAAAATATTGACTTAAGCCTTATTATAATATTAAATATTATACCGACGGCTTGTAAAATTAATAAATAAATAATAAATAAATAATAAATAAATTTGACACGATGGATAAAAAAAAACTAATATTAAATAATTTTTTTAACAAAATTTAGAAATTCAATAAAACCGTGTAACTATTATAAGCTCGCACTGTTAACTAAGCAACAGGGTAGCATTGCGAGATGCAAGTCAGAGACAGATGCTACCAATAAATATCGATGTAAACATATTGTCTCCTAACATGTGGTTAATGTATATTTAATATATGGCTTCAACCCTCATGTGAGTCAAAGTCTGCGTTTCAGGCTAGCATCTGACGTCATGTTGCAATATGACTGTCTTTGGTAAAATTTTATGCGTAATTATCATGACGTTGATGTACAATAGTTGTTTGAAAGGAACTTTACCATTTTGTACTATGTGGCGAAGAGTAAAGAATAACTAAATAGAGATCATGTTTTTCTAGGAAATTGTCTTTCGTACCGGTTTTTTTGTTGTACAAAATATCCGCAGCTTTACTTTTAATATTTCAAATATCTTGGATATTAATATAAACTTAAGTAATAATGTATATTGAATTATTAGTGAAAAAAAATTATATTTAGATCGTAAATTATTTAAAGCCAGTTAAAATATGGTACGTAATTATAAAAATTATAGGCAACGTTATTGAAGCAATTATTTTGGGTAGAAAAATCCAAGGTGATATTGTACCTATACCGCGAATGCTACATAATAATTCTTTCTGAGTTTGTTATACCTTTTAAAAGACTTCAATTTTCAACACGTGTGTCTTATGCTATGACCATAAATCACAAAGGCAGACGATGATTTTTTGTGTGATAAATTTGGAAAATCAATGTTTTAGTCGTGAATAAACAAAAAATCATCTATTTATACATCCACATCTACAGGTATGACTGAAAAATTGTATAACCCTTGTTATTAAAATAAATTGAGCTATTGAAAATAAATTTGCAGTGTATAATTTTTAATATACAATTTTATTGAACATTTTTTAATATTTGTTAAATGGATAATTAAAGTTTTAACTGTGGGAATTGAAAATAATCATTTTATTTGAAACAGTTCTACATTCAACATCACTCATATATGGGTGTAAATAGTAATTCGAAAACCAATAATGATTATTTTTAACTGAACGGTATAAATATTAGTATAGGATATTAAAAAAACGTAGATGTGGGTACAGTACAACGTCTACAGTTGACCGGTATATATATATATATATATATATATATATATATATATATATGTAAGACCTGAAAGTAAGACCAAAACCAGTTTTTTGTGTGTGTGTTTTTTTTAATGGCAAACAATCAAAATTAGTAACATAATATATTCATGGGTTGTTAACAGTGATATGACTTCTATAGCGCTGCTTCGCAAATCTGAAAAATGCCAACGAAAAACCTGTTGGGCTGCAGCTAAAAGAAAGAAGTTATTAGTCACGGTTAATACATACTTCTGACTTACGTACCTTCTCTAATTTTTGCAGGATCGTCTGACACTATTTATCTTTTTCCGGTAACTCTAGATGAAATTTCAGAAGCATTTCTTAGCCTTAAAAGTAATTTTAGCTCAGGCCCTGATGAAATTCCCAGTTTTATATTGAAAGAATTTCATTCAAATTTTGCTGAGCCATTCTTATTATGTATTAATAAATTAATTTGTGATGGGGTCTACCCACAGCACCTTAAGATATCAAAAATTCGCCCCCTTTTTAAAAAAGGTAAACGTGATTTAATAAATAACTACAGACCCATTTCCCTACTTAACTCACTTAACAAAGTTTTCGAAAAAATTTTGTTTAAAAGATTTTTATATTTTTTCAATAAGCACAAAATATTCTACCAAAATCAACATGGGTTTCGCAAAGGACATTCAACGTCCCATGCTCTTTTTGACCTCACACGCGGTATTATTGAATCCTTTGAAAATAACAGTTATTGTGTGGCGGTATTTTGTGACTTGTCCAAGGCCTTTGACTGCATTTCTCACGAAATTTTGCTTAATAAATTAGAACGATATGGTATCAGGGGAAAGGCACATTGCTTGGTCAAGTCGTATCTTAATGACAGATCACAATGTGTTTATTTAAATCGAAACGGGGTAACATTTGTTTCTAACAATATGGATTTAAAGATGGGGGTTCCACAAGGGTCTGTGCTAGGACCACTTCTTTTCCTTATTTATATAAATGACCTGCCCCAGTGTACTAATCTGTGTGACTTCATCTTATTTGCAGATGATACATGTTTAGTCATTAAAGCAAAAACTCACGAACAACTATTAAAAAAACTCAATAATGTCATGCTCTCAGTTTCCAATTGGTTTCAAAATAATAATCTTGTATTGAATGATAACAAAACAAAATTAATTTCTTTTAATAATAATAATAAAATTTGTCGAGATATTTCCCCGTACATCTTTGATAATAACACTTATGAGTTTTTGAATAATACAAAATTTCTTGGTATAAATATTAGTAACAATATGAAATGGGATCATCACATTATTAACACTCTGAATCCTAAATTATCAAAAACCTGCTTTATGCTTCGTAATTTAAAAATGAAAGTAAGCAAGGAGAGCCTTTTCACTATTTATTACTCATATTTTTATTCTAATGTAATTTACGGCATTCAATTTTGGGGGTTTTCACCGCTACTAACATCAGTTTTTCAATTACAGAAAAAAGCAATCAGAGTTATATTTTCCATTTCGTCCACTACATCTTGTCGACCTTTTTTCCATGAGCACAAGATTCTACCTGTTCCATGCATTTTTCTCCTAATCACCCTCTGCTTTATAAAAAATAATGGTAACCTGTTTAATTTAAGCCCAAATCCCGAATGTATTTATTATGACACAAGACATAAACTTGTAAAAGGTCCCACATTGAAATTTGCCTCTACATTTAATACCTTAGATGGTCTGGGCATAATGCTTTACAATAAGCTGCCACTAGGTATTAGAGAAGTTGAAAATAGGAAATTTTATAAACTACTCAATACATTTTTTAAAGAGCAAGTTTTTTACTCTATTGATGAGTATTTAAATTATAATTTCCAGTAAACTATTCTGTGAAAATTAGAATAAGATTTCAAGTGAACATTTGTTTTTTTGTAAATTATATTTCATTTAATATAGTATGTTATCTATTAATTTAAGTTATGTACCATTGATATCTACAATTGTACAATTGTACTGTATAAATAAATAAATAAATAAATATATTTTAATTTACTGCAAAAATTATCTTTCATAGTCTTAATTAAAAATAGACCTTGCAGTGGGAAATTATCCCGTCTGCCACACCAAGAGCACTGCGCAGCCAAGTCCTTAGTGAATAAATTTTTATAAAAAAATTTTACTAAAGTCTGCTTGCTCCCTCCGATGCGAGTAAGATACTTTAGATGAAAATATAGTATTGCAAAATTAAATTGAAAATTTTTTGTGTAGTTTTTAGAGGAAATAACTGTTCACAGATGCTGTCTTCCTCCTGCTGGACACTACTGCGAGGTAGCGCCTTTATCTCAGTTAAAAAAGAATCATTGTAAATTTTATTTTCCCTTACGAAGTATCCATCGAGACATCTACAGGCAGAGGTTTCTCTTGATCAACAGTACTCCGTTGTTTATTTATGGCCTGCTTCTTCCTTGCCATCTGCCCGGAATTTAAAATTAAATTGAATTCATCAGCTGCAAAAGCATTAGTCAAATAAATAAGATACAAAGAATTTTATAAAAGTAACTACTTACAATAATTTTCCTCTTCCTCTTCATCTTCAAATACTTTTTTGGTCCTCTTATGGTGACCCCTTCCTCGCGGCTCATCGCTTTGCGAAGCTTTGCTATCCGCTGCCGCTCTTTTAGCCTTTTCATACGAAGCTAAGAATTCAAAGCAAATAAATATCACATAAACAGATAGTATATGAACACTACAACCTATGTCCTAAAAAAAAGCAACTTACGAAAATATTTCACCGCCTCCCATTTTCTCTTTGGTAAAAAGTGGCCCAACATGTACGCTGAAAAGTGTTTTGAATCCTTCGGGGGACCAACACTTAACAATTTGCCGTTCTCTTTTATCAGCCAATTGGCTGAGACCTCCGATCTATTGAGTTTCCCCTCAAAATCAACAACAGCAAAAGGGCATGAACTAAAAAAAACATTCTATTATAATTATATTATAACTAAAATATTATATTTGTATTATAGCTAAAAGAAATTGAATGCTTGTATCATTAAAACACATGCTTACAAAATGGTCGAACAATGACATTACCTCCATCATGTAATATATATTAAATATATATTATAATTATACTCACGATTTAGGTGTTTCCATTTTTCTGTTTTTTTCTCTAGTGGCGAATAGCAAATGAACTCCCAAATAGAAATGATCATTTTCGTCGGACACAAACACTTTCTCCATTTTCTGCTAATGAATACTTACACATGAAGTTCGTCACTATCACCAACTTTACAAAATAACTCTGTTCCGCATGAAGAACACTTCACACTTGTTTTATTTTTCATATAGTTTATGACAGGTTATGACTTATTTTCATGCCTCGCATTATTTCTTTAGTGGCACAAGCGTAATTGTTTTTAATCCGAGAATATATAAAATGGATAAACGTAAAAATTTCGCTGATTCATCTAAGAGAAAAGTCTTCAGCAAAAGATGGGTCTTGTAAATAGTGGTGTACATTCGAGCATTTGATGGCAAACAAAAATTATCTTTTTACATATAATATCTTTTATTATAAGAATTTTATTAGTATATGTAAGGTCGCAATTATTAGGTAAATCGTTTGAAATTATGAAGTGTTCTAAATTCACTTTTATAATTTCATTATTACTGTTGAATAGTAGTGCTGGATAAGTATCTTGTTTTTGTGGTCTCCTTAGGCCTTTATCTTCGTGTAGTCTATTTACTAGCTGCTGAAGAGGTTTCCTCGAATTTTTTATCATTCCGCGTATAGTCTTCAAATAATTTTCTAATGGAAAGCAGCTAAAACCATTTAGAATGCACCCAAATGTCTTTTACCTCATTAGCTAAATGAAGAATAGCATGGATATTGAATGAGAGTTTATTTTCCCCATATATATGTGGAAAATCTTTCACAAATTCAAGTAGAAGTTTGTTTGTCATGCCGTTATACAATAAACAAACGTCATTTGTACACAAAATTCTCATCCCCAAGCTCAAACTAATAAAGTTGTTGTATATGGCGTCATTTAAAAATGGTTGTAAAATAATCATGCCAGTATACAATAAAAATTGAAGAAATTCTGTAGCTTTCCGACGTTTGTACTCGGTTAAGCTACGCGGGCTGGAAAACTCAGGAGGTATACATGGTACTATTTTTTCTATATGTTCATCTATGGGTTTTATATAACTCTCAATAATTCTGACATCCCTCCAACCGTCTATCCATAATGAAAGAAGACGCTTCATTGCTCCTAAACAAACTATATGCATGTAATCAAGAGCAACATCTGATACCATATAGTATAGTTTTGAAAGTCTCGTTAGTTCTTAGAGGAGGATCTGTCTCAGTTAAAATAACATGGTCATAAAAATCCCCTTCCTGGATGCACTTGGAACAGCTAAAATAACCGTGGTGATAAAAGATCGCGCAGGACTATCTTAGACAATTTTAGTCAACTTAACGGTATATTTTGAATTTTCAAATATTATTTAATTTTCCAAAATGCTTTTCATCTCACAAACAAATTTGGAAAGATAAATGTTTCCATCTTGGTTTACCTAATCCGTGATGAACACCCACAACAAAAGGATCTGCCTTTTCATCATCTATCATAAGCAAAATTGGCCAAAAACAACTAGCAGAACTTTTCGATAGAGCCATGCCATCACAATTCATTTGCAGATAAATTGTTTCTGTACAGATACACCACTATTTACAAGACCCATAAATTCAAAAATGCTATGTATTAAAATTATTAGTACCAAAAAGTTTGAGAAGATTGAGGTGGACATAAGTCAAATTTTCAATAAATATTTATTATTGCCTTATTTTAAATCTGATACTTTTGTTGTTATGCCATTAATTCATGCTTAGATTATAAATGATTGTTTTATTTTATGTACAGAATTAAAATTAGTGCAAAAATTCATTATTTATTTTGTGCTTTCATTGATTGTTTTGAAATATTGTCAATTTTTTTTAGGATCAATGTTATATATGCAATCGTGTATATCTTGTTTAATTACTTTAAAAATTTAATATATATATATATATATATATATATATATATATATATATTAAATATATTTACGATTTTAATTATGATTGTGCATTCAATTTTAGCTAAAGATTTTTTTTTTTGAGTAATTCCGTTATTTTCTACTTTTGCAAAAAAAAATTAAATCTGATTCAAACTTAACCCACAAAACTTAATATATTTTTGATTTAAAAAAAAATATCAAAAAAAGTTGTGTATGTAAGATATATGAAATAAAATCTTCATTTTCCTTTCGTAATATTTTTTGCAGGAAAATTAATATTTATGTAATTCTTTCGTAATATGTAATTATGTAATGTAGATTACATATTTCTTACACTAAAATTACGTAATAGTACGTAACTGGTTTAGTGGGTATATATATATATATGGAGGTGTAGTAGTCCTCCATATTAATACCAATATTATTTATCCAAATTTTTGTAATAATAAATTCCATAAAATATTATTTATATTTGGTTTATTTTATGTATGATTAATATCCACGACACTATGTGTTGTCATATTTATCGTTAATAAAATGTGATTGGTATTTTCTTATTTATAATAGAAAAAGAAAGGTTTCAAGAATTATACATTTTAGTAAAATCAACAAGGGGGAAACAAAAGCCGTGTCCGATCTGACACTTGAATTTATTTTTGTTTTTTTTCTATGCTGTCAATATATGGGCCAATCTGTCCAGTAACATGTGATGCGTGTTACTGGACAGATTGGCCCATATATTGACAGCATAGAAAAAAAACAAAAATAATAAATATTTTGATAGATAGATATTTTAGATTTGATAGATATTTTAATAGACATATTTTGAAGTAGAAAAAAAATAAATTGAAGTCTCAAGAATTACTAAGAAAAGAATTTTTAAAAATATAAATAATTATTATAAATGGCTCACAACTGCCGTAACTCGAAGAGCATACAATTGAGACTCCGACCACGCACTTCAAGATAAACAACAACACATGCTCAATAAATCACATATTATCCTGGTAAATAAGTCGATTATAAGCACCATGGCAACAGACAGGGAACATCAAACCAATTTGGCAACCGCCATATATAATCAACCGCTAACTCACCAGCGAAGGGCCACATACACTCAACCGCTAACTCACCAGCGAAGGGCCACATACACTCAACCGCTAACTCACCAGCGAAGGGCCACATACAATCAACCGCTAACTCACCAGCGAAGGGCCACATCTACTCAACCGCTAACTCACCAGCGAAGGGCCACATACACTCAACCGCTAACTCACCAGCGAAGGGCCACATACAATCAACCGCTAACTCACCAGCGAAGGGCCACATCTACTCAACCGCTAACTCACCAGCGAAGGGCCACATACACTCAACCGCTAACTCACCAGCGAAGTGTCAAATATACTCAGCCGCTAACTCACCAGCAAAGGGCCACATCTACTCAACCGCTAACTCACCAGCGAAGGGCCACGTAAGCAATCAACAAACTCAACAAGCCAACACGGCATTCAAAACGGCCACGGCCACAAACAAATAAAATTTATCACACAATCTCAACCAAAAGAAATTTACAAGGAAGTTCAAGAATGGCAGTCAGAGATGCGAAACAATCTTTTTCATTAGGGCGGAGTGATGTAGCGGGTTGCCAACACGCATAGCGGCTTGTCAACACGCATCACATGTCTCTGGACAGATTGGCCCATATAGTGACAGCACTGAGAAAAACAAAAGGAAATTCAAGTGTCAGATCGTATTTGGTTTTTTGTTTCTTCCTAGTCGAACTTGCCAAAATGTATAATTTTCAAAACCTTTCTTTTTCTATTATAAATAAGAAAATACCAATCACATTTTATTAACGATAAATATGATAACACATAGTGTCGTGGATATTAATCATACATAAAATAAACCAAATATAAATAATATTTTATGGAATTTATTATTACTACAATTTGGATAATATTGGTATTAATATGGAGGACTACTACACCTCCATATTTTGGTGACCCCGAGAGTGAACAAGTAACACACATTTCGCAAGAAGGTAAGAAGATCAAGACATATTTTGAAGTAGAAAAAAAATAAATTGAAGTCTCAAGAATTACTAAGAAAAGAATTTTTAAAAATATAAATAATTATTATAAATGGCTCACAACTGCCGTAACTCGAAGAGCATACAATTGAGACTCCGACCTCGCACTTCAAGATAAACAACAACACATGCTCAATAAATCACTTATTTACCAGGATAATAAGTGATTTATTGAGCATGTGTTGTTGTTTATCTTGAAGTGCGTGGTCGGAGTCTCAATTGTATGCTCTTCGAGTTACGGCAGTTGTGAGCCATTTATAATAATTATTTATATTTTTAAAAATTCTTTTCTTAGTAATTCTTGAGACTTCAATTTATTTTTTTTCTACTTCAAAATATGTCTTGATCTTCTTACCTTCTTGCGAAATGTGTGTTACTTGTTCACTCTCGGGGTCACCAAAATATGGAGGTGTGGTCCATATATGGAGGTGTGGTCCATATTAAATACCAATATTATCCAAATTGTAGTAATAATAAATTCCATAAAATATTATTTATATTTGGTTTATTTTAAGTATGATTAATATCCACGACATTATGTGTTGTCATATTTATCGTTAATAAAATGTGATTGGTATTTTCTTATTTATAATAGAAAAGAAAGGTTTCAAGAATGATACATTTTTAGTAAAATCGACAAGGGAGGAACAAAAGCCGTGTCCGATCTGACACTTGAATTTATTTTTGTTTTTTTTCTATGCTGTCAATATATGGGCCAATCTGTCCAGTAACATGTGATGCGTGTTGACAAGCCGCGATGCGTGTTGGCAACCCGCTACATATATAAGATCTAATCATGACACGAGTTTTTGTTGCTGGTAAAAGTATAGTCCCTTTAAAGACCGATGGCGTTTTCGAATTTATCGATTTTGTTAATAGTAGTCACTATGCTTTTAGTATTTTACATCCTGATGAACATCCTAAATTATTAAGATATTTAATTTATATAAAACTAGAGAGTCGCAATATTTGGCATGTTCAGCACAGAAAGTTTGACACATTCCCAGAGCTCACAGAGTACTTTCAAGATTGGGTGATAAGTAGATGGGTAGTTAATAAATATAAACATTTATTGACTCCCTTTCCAGAACCTCAACCTATTATCCCAACATATGCTGATGTTGTGCCCTCGTGTTGGGAAATGCAAATAATTTACTTTGGGATACTTCAGCGTTAATAAATAAAAGACTTTTCACTATTGAGAACAATTTATTCACTTATGTTATAATGTAATAATCTGAGTTGAGTGTTATAACATAACCATGTACGTGTTTCTGCAATTTAGTGGTGGTTCTTGAGACATCCGAGAAGAAAGTGGACGAGGTCTGAAAAGTGCATGTCCCACGCAACTTGTGTAATCGTGGATGATGAAAGATCCTAGCTCCTAGATAGATTTCCTAGCTAATGGCTTAGGCGTTGAGGGATTAGATGGCGTAACACCATCCCCCTTAATTAGATTATAGTGCTACAACTGGCTAAAATTTATAATCTAAATATAAAAATGTTAAGATCTATATGTACATAAATTTTTGGTCATTAGCGGTTTACATTTCAAAAAGTACTTAATTAACAAAGTTATTTTTCTTAAACTAAACAGAAGAATTCTTAAAAATAGTCATGTTTACATAATAAAAGTAATACTAATATTTTTCAAAGACAAGTTAGTTTTCAAATGACATGAACCTTAAGGAACCACACAGCAGAGTGTAATTCACAACTGAGTCTTTGGAAACTATGGTAAAAGGGTCTTTCCATGGCATTACTAATTTTTTAGATTTACCTTTGGGTACGACTTCATTCCTTAGGAGTATCAAATCACCGATTGCAAATTCCATCTTTTTTGCTGATTTGTCATAATAATGTTTGGAATGCTCTTTACTAGCTATAAGGTAGTACTCTGTTTGGCGGTGTCTAAAGTAGATTGGATTTTGGATTAGATCTCATCAGCATAATTGTCAAAACTATACTGATTTGATGGAGGATTGGAAATGGAATGAGGCAACTCAGGATTATATCCGAACACGAGTCGGTAAGGACTAAAACCGGTTGAAGAATGGGGTGTCGTATTATAAGCAAACATCGCAAACGGAAGCCAAGCAACCCAGTCAGTCTGGTCAGCTCTCATAAAATTTCGAATATACTCTATAAGAGTTCTATAGGATCGTTCGAGGGCGCCGTTAGATTGTGAGTGGTATGAAGTAGTTTGTATTTTCAAAACCTTCAAAATTTTACAGACGTTTTTGAATAGCATGTTTAGAAAATTTGTCCCTTGGTCGGTTAGAATCTTAGATGGTATACCGTAATGGCAGATAATTTCCTCCACAAACCGTTTCGGCATACTGGTTCCGTAAGGGTACAGCCCTACTAAATTTAGTCAATAAGTCCTGAAAGGTCAGAATATACTTATTTCCGTTGATGGTTTCTGTTAACGGTCCCACAGTATCCAATGCACATTTTTCAAAAGATCTGGACGGGGTGTCCGTGATGATTATTGGGAATTCCGCTGGCAAATTTCGCACGACTTAATATAGTTTCTGAGGTCACTTTTTAACTTCGGCCAATTGTACTTTATGTTTATTCTTTTTAAGGATCTTTTATAGCCCTGGGGACCCCCAACAGGGGTAGAATAATATTCTTCTAGGACGCGTAATTTATCTTCCTTTGACATACAATCTAAAGCTAAATAAATAGTAATATTGATAGGGTTGTTCTTAAAAATATATCTAAACATTGGTCTTTACTCGGAATAGTCATCTTGATTTAAATCTACAGAAGAAATATAAGCTAAGTCATTAATATTATGGAGTATTCAAAAATGGGCTATTTGTTTCTATAATTTTGTCATTTATAATTAATTGTTTTTCTAAAACTACCTTAAAATTTTGATAATTGTCCTCGACAGTTATATGGAATATTCTACTTAGAGCGTCTGCGTTGGTGTTGGCAGTGCCTTTCTTATAGATAATCTTATGATCATACTCTTGTAACTTAATACGCTACCTCATTAATTTAGATCCCGGGTCTTTAAAATTGATCAGCCATATTAAAGGCTTATGGTTTGAGATAATGTTGAACTGGACTCCGTAGATATATGGGCGAAAATGGCGCACAGCCCAGATTATGGCTAATAATTCCTTTTCAGTTGTGGAGTAATTAATTTCCGCTTTGTTTAAGATGCGACTAGCGTACGCAATGAGTAAGTCTTTCCCTACCTCTCCTTGCGAAAGAACTGCCCATATTGCTCTGCCCGACGCGTCAGTGGTTAAATTAATGATTTGATCAATGTTAGGGTACTGTAAAATTGGGGAATTCGTCAATAAAGATTTTAGGGACTCAAAAGCGGTTTGTTGTGACGACGTCCAATGAGATGGGTGATCCTTTTTTAGAAGTTCGCTTAGGGGTCTGGATATTCTTGAAAAATCTTGCATAAAACTCCGATAGTACCCCCTAAACCAAGAAAAGATTTTACATCTTTCTGGTTTTTAGGGACTGGGAAGTTAATTACTGAATCAATCTTAGAAGGATCGGGTTAAAATTTATCTATTCTGTTGGATTTAAAGTTATTGGCTTCAGTAGCTACAAAAATTTCGTGAGTTGGTTCTAAAATTGTTGGTAAAACATCAATATATAGTATGGGAGTATCTATATTTACTTCAGTCTCATTAGAATTAATAATATTTTCTATACAGGAGTTATTAGAAGGTGAAACTAGAGTACAGGCCACGAATACTTCTTCACTAATCTCTTGTTTCTCTATAATTCCTTCAGTATTGACATTCGTCTTTACTCTTACTACCGTTTCGGATCTAGGGTTCAATTGAATTCCTGACGGAGCATGTAGTAAAGGGAATGTATGAAGGTTTTTAAAATTTAACGTTGATTACGTAGGTTACGGTATTCTTGGTATAGATTTCCTAAGAATTTATGGGGGTAACATTAACATTATAGTTAATGTTACCCCCATAAATTCTTAGGAAATCTATACCAAGAATACCGTAACCTTTGATCGGTATCTTATCAATAATAATGTTGAAATCATGTGTAACTATTTTATCACCTAATCTTATTCTCAAACTAGCCT
This sequence comes from Ctenocephalides felis, assembly GCF_003426905.1. Taxonomy (NCBI): domain Eukaryota; kingdom Metazoa; phylum Arthropoda; class Insecta; order Siphonaptera; family Pulicidae; genus Ctenocephalides; species Ctenocephalides felis. The sequence goes on from NW_020539388.1 coordinate 51,890, forward strand.
TACCTATTGTTTCTAAAGTGCTACCTGAGACACCAGTCATCCTAATCTTATCAGTTAAATCGTCCTTAATGTCTACATTATCATTTAAATTTGAAAGTTCTAGTAAGCTAATTTCAGCACCAGTATCTATTAATAAATTGGTCCTATTTGGAGAGTAATCTAGAAATTCTATATTTATATATGCAAGATTATGTTTATTAAATAGATAGGATAAGTGAGCCTGTTTGAGTTCACCTGCCTTATGAGTACTATGAGGTTCTGATTTATTTGTAGATGGTACCGGTTCTTGATCAATATGATTTATTTTATTTCCTACTGCGGTTTCCTTATCTACACACGCAGGGTTTACACTATTTTTTGTCTGGTTGTTGTAAATTCCTTTTCGGCAATCTTTCATTATGTGCCTTACCTTTCTGCAATAATTGCAGACTAAAAATGGTTTGCTCTTAAACTTAGGAATGTAACTTGGGTCGTCAGGTATGTTTGTTCGGGGTTGAGCAAAAGATCTAAATTTAAACGAATTAGCAAGTGATTCTTCCTCTAATGCAACAGAAATGGCTTGTTCTAAGGTGTCAAGATTTTTACATTTAACAATCAATTTTAGAGAAGGTTGAAGACCTTCCTGAAATATATATTGTGCCTGATCTCTTAAAATTTCGTTGTAATATTTAGTGCCAGCTGGGTTATTCCCACGACTGACTGTTGCATCAATCAAATTCATGAGTATCGATTCTAGCCTTTGTGCGTTCCTTCGGTGTCGCATCGCAGGTGTCGTTCGAAAATTGACTCAAGAGATCGGCTGATTACACGCTGCTTTGCTAGTCCCAAATCCGTGCGAGACATCAATTCACTATTAATTTAGAAAGTATTACTTAAAATATTTTGTACATAGGTATGAATAATCGATATTAACGTATAGAGATATTTGTTTCTGAAAGTACATATTCTAAAATTTGGATTCTAAAAGTTTGATTCTAAGACTTTGATTCTAAGACTTTGATTCTAAGAGTTTGATTCTAAGAGTTTGATTTCAAGAGTTTGATTCTAAGAGTTTGATTCTAAGAGTTAGTTCTAAAAGTTTGTTCTAAAATTTTGTTCTAAAAAATGTACTAAAAATATCAAATTAATCTTTAAATATTCTAAAAAAATGTTGTAGCACTCTAATCAAATTATACAATACTGTTTGTGAATATTGTAATCCGTGACGAGTCTCGGCTTGAACAGACGCCGTGTCCTCTACAAGATGGCGGTCTCTAGCGTCCTTGTTTGGCGCGCTCGTGCATCAATCGGATTTTTAATCGTACCTTTTATTCTGCTGTTTTTCCAGTAGTTTTTATGCGGTCTTTTCTACAGGCTTGCCACCAATTGTTGTGCCCTTGTGTTGGGAGATGCGAATAATTTACTTTGGGATACTTCAGCGTTAATAAATAAAAGACTTTTCACTATTAAGAACAATTTATTCACTTATGTTATAATGTAATAATCTGAGTTGAGTGTTATAATATGACTATGTACGTTCTGCGATTTAGCAGTGGTTCTTGAGACATCCGAGAAGAAAGTGGACGAGGTCTGAAAAGTGCATGTCCCACGCAACTTGTGAGTGGGGGAAGCTCCTAGCTCCTAGATAGGTTTCGTAGCTAATGGCTTAGGCGTTGCGGGACTAGATGGCGTAACACTGACATACACGAATTTAATGACTATGAAGAAGTTTCGGTTTTAGAACAGGAAATGACATATGAACAAACTGACGTTAAAAAACTAATCGAAACTTTATCATTCGCAAATATTTTAGAAACTCCTATAACATATGAATCACAGACGAAGACAGAGACGCAACTGCTATTTTAGTCAATTCACGCACTTCCACTTCTAATCCTACTAATCAAATTTTTCACAAGTAACTATACCAAATACTACGCAAGTAACTACACCAAATCCTACACAAATAATAATTTCCAATCCTAAACAAATTTTAATAAATCAAATACAATTTTTACCAAATTCAATACAAATTCTACACCATCCTACACAAATAATTATACCAAATCTGACAAATATAATTATACCAAATCAAACACTAATTATACACCATCCTACAAAAATAATTTTACCAAATCCTAAACAAGTTTTACAATTACAAAATTCTATACCGGCTTTACAAAATCATAACAGAGCCCTGCCAAATCCTAATAAATCAAGATCATATTTTAGACTTCTACCAATTTTATTTATGTCCAATTCATATTTAAAATTTATTTCTAAAATTATTCCAAAGTTATCAAACTTTAATTTTAATATTTTCAATATTCATTCATTTATATAAATTCAAATTTTACTACCATTATGCCATAATTTGTTTATTTCTAGACTTTTAATAATTTTAAAATAATAAATATAATTTTAATAATTTTAATAATAATAAATCTATATTTTGGTAGAAAATCTAAAATAAAATTAAACAATGTTTTATAGTCAAATATGAGTTTTCAATGGAGCTTGGTATTATGTTAGGTATGGTAAAACGTTAAAATGGCTATACGGATTTGGCCAGTCTTAGTCCTGAAAAATTTGTGCTAATTCAAATGTTGTGCAAAAGGTGAGACATTACTTCAAAACTGCTTTACATTTTTAATTTAATTTTTTTTGTAAAAGCATAATTTTAAATGAAACAATGGCCGGCGGCTCATACGTGAAATGGTTTTGACAGATCATTTTCAATTAATTTTAATAGGGGATTTTGAATGAATATTATTGAATACTATTTAATTGTAGTATGTTATTTTATTTATACTTATAAAACATTATTAAACGGGTCGCAAGTGTTCTTAGAAACTTAAAATATCAACTGTTTTGAAATGTTAATATCCAAATCATATTTTTTTTCTGTCAGTACACTTAAAGAACTTAAATACATCCAAGCCCCGCTATACTGCCGCTCTTTATACGGCCTTTCGCTATAACGGCCCTCTTTAATTAAGGGGTTAGGGGTACTTGCAGGCACGAAAAAATGAGTGTTTTCAGTATTTTTTTTTTGTTATTAAACGATGTTTTTTTACAAAAATATTAATACAGCATTATTATACAATGTTTTGACTTGATGTAACAAAAATTTCAGAAAAAAAAATCAATATTCCCAAAGTTATAGCTGTTTTTGTTGACCCTGTTTCGAAAAACGGTCTTGGCGGTGACCATCATAACTCCTTGGAGATTCATCTAAAACCAATAAAATTAAAAAAATAGTTTTATGAATAGTTAATCCCGGGCCGGATTGAAGGTTTTCTTTTTTTTGCAAAAATTAACATAATGGCAGCATCAGAAAGAAAAAATCTAGATTTTGGGGTAAAAAATCAACAGTTAATTGGTCTTAAAAAATTCAAATTTTTGAAAAAATAAAAATCCTTCGATCAGGCACGAGTTTATTTTGTATTCTAAAAGCTGTATGAATTTCATTAAAATTTACTAAGTGGTTTTCGAGTTACAGTGGTCACCGTTTCAAAAAACATAGTTTTGAGAAAAACGCGTTTAAAGTTTCACATTGGATTTACGTACAGAAATTCGAATTATTGAATTACTTAAACCGAGTCATCTATATCTGGGCCATATAATAGTTTATCAGCCATTGTGCAAGTTTCCAAAATTTCCATTTGCTGTTGCCTACAAAGCATTCTGGGCTCCTGAGTGTTCTCGTTGGCGCGCTGATCTGCCACTTTCACACGTGCAGCATCCAATTTTTCAGCATACAAATGGGAATTATACCCATAATTAGGTTCTAGGGTATTCATAATCAATAATAATAATTATGTATATGCATTCAGCAATTTGTACGATAGTAAAACTAGTATTCACGGTTTCTAGGTAAATTTTTTACACAAGTTGGTTGAAGCTTTTAATTTTTTCTGATTATGGATTTAATCTTGAACTACACATCTTGAAAGTAAATTATCATTGTTGAGATCGTCGTAAATCGGTTTGAAAGCGTTTAAAACATCAGGAGGTGAGGTAGAATGATCTTGATCTTGATCAAGTATCGAACTCTCCACTTGCGTCAACGCGCTGGTAAGAGTCCAATAACTCAAAAAGTAATCATCGGATCAACTTGAAATTTTTAGAGAATATTTTCAAGATGTTACCCTTAATGAAAATGCAAAAAAATAAAAATCGATTTTTCAAAAATCCCAAGTACTCCTAACCCCTTAAGGTACGTTTTCGATATACGGCCTAAAATGTTTTGCAATTGGCTCCGAGCGTGACTGCAGCGCCAGACTAAACGTGTACCACGTGTTGAGGCTGTCAGTGCGTGCTTTACATGTCTTTTTAGATGTTTTTCAAAGAAAAAAGTTAATGAAGAAATATTATTAATAAGTTACAACAAGAAAGAGAAAGTTGAATAGGTAATGTAATTTTTAAATTTGCTTGAACGTACTCAAAACACAGGTAAGTATGATAAAATAAATAAAGAAATGCAGTAAGCATTTATAAGGTTAAATTGCTTAAAAATTATGTCAAAATCTTGGAATAGTGCTAATAAATAAATTATAATAATGATAAAAATATTTTCTTAATAGAATAAGTAAATAATATTTTTGTTTGCTAGTTTTTTATTATTTTTGGTCAAACTTAAGGCATGGACATTATTATAAAGACAGGATTTGAGTCCATTACCCATCAAATAAAGTTCCAGCCGGAAACAATGGCCAAAGGTAAAAAACTTGTTGATGCTGGACATGTGAGAGAAGTCGAGAAATATCGACGAATTCCATTGGTTCTTGTATAGTGAGTTCAGAAGTTGATGGTGGAGGTGATTTATTTTACGGGTAATTAAACGCTTGTATCTAACAATATTAAATTATTGTAGTTAAATTATTAACATTGATATAGTTTACCAAATAAGTTTTACCTGTTTATAATCGATTCATTAACTTTTTGAGTTTTATAAATTGCCGAAACAAAGCTAGGATTCAATACCTCGTCCGATTTTTTCCTCCAATGAATTGTGCACTGCAAATGCGATCATAGGGCTTGGGAACCCACGGTGATCCATCAACACTACAAATATATATTTTGCATTATTTCAGCGTGGTATTAATTAAACTGTTAGCGCTATTGTATTAAATAAACATTTTAGCACTATGCGATAACTTTTATTTTTTTTTTACTCATAAAATTACAATTATTATATAATAAAATATAATTAATATATAGATAATAGTTATACATAATCAATATACAATACACAAATATATATTTCAGCTTTGTATTAATTACAATGTTTGCAAAACAATTTTTTCTAGTAAGCATTAAATTTTGATAATATAACAATTTATTTATTGACTTATAATTTTTCTTTTTACTAAACATAACAATTTTACAACTATTCATAATACTCCGAATTGTAATTTTATAAGAATAAGGCTATGATACTTTATTCTTCTAACCGCAGCGATTAGTGCACTTTCCCCGTTGATTTTCTTGCCACTTAGCTGTAGAAAATGTATATAATTCGCAGTAACTTTTTCTGCTGGTATTTGTACAACCCACTGCACAACAGCTATGGTGGCTCATTATTAATTATCTTATTCAAATTTGAAATAAACAAATATTTTATGTGACTTTAGATTTGACTTTGGCTTGAAGATTTAAACGAATCTGATGTGCTGGATCTACTTGCAGCTGATAGGGAACCCCTTTCATATGAGGAACTCATTCAGTTGCAAGCAGAGCCGCCAATTGATGAAGATACAGAACCTGTTGTATACAAACAGCTAACATCAAAAGGTATTAGAATAATTGATTCGTTATACGGCTTTTCGCTTTACGGCCAAGTCTCGCGGAATGTACCTAGGCCGTAAAGCGAGGTTTGGATGTAATACTACTTCTTAAAGAACTTTGTATAATTTATACACATTCGCATTTAAGTTATTTGAATTAATAATCTGAATTTGGTATCAAGTGAAGGGGACATTGTCAAATAACTTATTTCGATTTATAACAGTCAACAATTTAAATAAGAAGGTTAGCTGATAATACAAATTGGAACGCACATATATAAAAATGTCGATAATGTAAAAATGCACCAATGGAATTTATATTCTGCATTACCTGAATAATGTAATTATTTTGTAAAATATCTTTTAAATTAAAATAAGACATTGAACCTGTTTACCATCTGGCTGTCCCAGTTACCCTGCCTATGGGGTAAAATTGGACTAGATAACAATTTTTTGAAAAACAGCAAAAAATGAGTCGAAAGACCCAAATAAAACTTGGATATGATTATACCATAGTTGTATACTTGTATATGTTTTTCATAGAAAGTGTATAAAACTTCCAGTTTGATTTTATTAACAAAATATGGGAAAACGAATAATATTAATATAAATTATATAATATTGAACATTCATTGTACACTACACATCCTTATATACTTAAAATAAAACATTAATTTTCTTGATTCTCTAGAAATTGTTTAGAAATACTTATTAAAACAACGTTTGCCGGGTCAGCCAGTATGTAATAAAAATCTTTCGGAACTGTTAGATCCATTATACTCTTTTTTATCTATGGTTAAATCACCGTTTTAACGTTTTATCGTAGCGCCGCTGAGCTCTCTCGTTATTGACAGGTGTGCCGACACCCTTACGTTTGCTGTTCGCTCTACGGTTATTAGCATTCGTTATCTATGGACATATGTCGTTGATATGGTTCTCGCATCTCGCATTAGATTCAACAAGTGTGTTCTGATCATAGATAAAAGAATAGTATTGTATATGGTTCTGATTTTCAGTCCGATTTTGTTTCAATTCAGTGATTTAGTGCACAATTAATGATCTACATTGACGATAACATTATTTGCAAGCTTTTGGTTAGTACTTTGATGGATTGATAATTTTGCTTATTTATTTAATACATGACCAAAGCAAAGATTGATTTGGTGTGAGAAATATTCGTTAATAACGTTCGTTTTTATATTTATAGTTATATGTATTGCTGTGAATTTGTTGTTTTGATTTGATGTAAAACCTAATGTTCGTCGTATTTGGGATTATTAAGTGCGTAGGCAATTTGATGATTGTTGTTATCGTTTCGAGAAGTAGGTTATGGCTAATACATATGCTACAATTCCAAATATTTTCTTTCATGGGTACTTATTTTTCTTTTTTTGAGCTATATTAAAATAATATTTTATATCTATATGAATTACTATAGTGTTTTATAATTTCAGATGTCGGTGAATAAATTCTATTCCACATGATGGACACTCATGTGAATGTTTTATTGTACAAAACCATCCTATATTTAATAACTACATGAGGTAACTTGAGCAAGAATTTGTGGATGTAAGTACCTGCATATTTTTTATCGCAATGAATATATTCCTGATTAGTATGATTAAATGTTCACGAAACACTTTAAGGCACATGTTATTTGTAGTACATGATTGAAATCTTAGCCATTCGATTTACTATTAAACCTGGATTCTGCAAGTTAATGAAGTATGCATCTTTATTTACTGATATCTGTCAGTAATTTTTGTCTGTTTGATTATGAATTTAGCAATTACTTTACCATATACAAATTTTACTATTGCCAGCAAATATAGTTGATATTCTACGCTATTCATTCTGCTATCTATGAAATGTTTGAATTTGATATTAATCTATCATGGAGCAGACATATTGTTTGTTGGTATAATACTCCTTTTTTATCTTATGTATTACTTTTCTTCAACTCATTTAATTTTTTTCATATGGAATCACTATCATCCTTACTGTACAGGAACTGTGTGGTTACTCCTCAAAATTAACAAGAACTTCATTTATCATGTAAAAATTTTTTATTATATATATTGATAAGTAGTAAAAACAGCCAATGCTTGGAAATAAAGTGGTTTATCCATGTCAAGACCAGACGTGTCTCATCATTCAGCTAAAAAGATTACATTATTTAATACGAAAATACAGATTTATTGGCCTAGATGTGAAAAATCACATTCCAGACCTGGAGAAAAACTGAAAATAAAAGCAAATTAATGGATATAATTAATTGCAGAAACAACATACACGTAAATTGGGAAAAACATTGTAAAAATAGAATACCGCCTAAAATCATTTGTGAAAATGGAGGGTTTGTTTTTATAAATGATTATCTGGTCACAATTAAGTACTGAACAAGGTTGACATTGTACAATGTATAGGATGAGGAATCAGGGCTAAAGGGAAGAATCAGATTTACAAACGTTAATCAAATCTTAATAACTTCCAAAAACTAAACGAGAACAGCTTTGTTTATTGACATAAGTGTATAAACATGAATAACTTTTAATAAGTTATGTATTGACTATTTGAAGTCTAGGATAGAATTCTGTAAATTTCTGCCCAGTATTATTTGTGCATTTAAATTTCTCTATTGTAATCTCATTGTAATTCATTTGTATATTTATCATAATTGTTTTGTATATCACAACTCTTACTGACAAATAAAGGTAATTCAATTTTTCTCCCAAGTAGTAATTCAATGGGTGTATAATTTGTCGATTTAGGTACTGTGGTATTGTGAATAAAATTTTGCATATTTAATATATCTTCGTCAATTTGCTTGTGTGCTGTTTATATTTGATCTAATATTTTGGATAAGATCCTTATGCATACGTTCACTTGCACATCAGATGATGTTGCACTTCTTTTTTTTTTTAAGTTTATAAACGTCTTTAAATTAATTACTGGTAAAAGTTGTTCCTAAATTTGACCAAACTTCTTTTAGTAGAATAACATATTTAAAAACAATTTCTGATACAAAACCTTCATTCAAAACATCTACAAATTTTGTTAGATCACGAATAAAAGTTAAGAATTATTTATTGTGATTATCTGACACACTTTTCCGAATGGTTTTTTTAGCAGTAGTTCTGATTTCCATGGATGCTTAGTTTTTCGCGATAAAAAAAAACCTTATTTTTGACAAATTGCACGTTTACTTATGAAATTTCTAAATTGTTTCCTCATTTTTGGCCACATGTAAAAGTTTTTAATTTTATTGTAAGTTTTCTTTATGCCTCCATTTATTTGAGAAATACGTAAATCATGCAAAACTTTTTCTATTTCTTCTTCTATTAAATTTTCAATTATTTTATCTAAATAAATTTCGATTTTTATATTGTACTTTGAAGATGTATCTTTACATCATTTTAAAATGTTCAAAAGATAAATGACAAATATTTGTGAACTGGATAGGACTAGGAGTTGCGTAATATTTTATATTTTACTCTAACAAATATTTTTTTAAATTGCATAGTCAATAAAAAAAAATCTTGTAATTTAAGCTGTGAAACTTTATTGTTAACGATAGAATACGTAATATGATTAGTTGATGTTTGGATATCTATAAAGTTATTTTTGTTCATGTTTACAAAGATCAAATAATTTTTGCATTTTTTTTATGTATTTGAAGTTTTTGATACTAATATTAAAACATTTTGATTTTTAGTTTTTTTGCATATATTTATTGCCGATCAAAATAATATAATTTTTTAAGACAATATGCTGGTTGTATTTTAGTTATTGAAGAAATAAAATTATTATTGTTTTTACTATATTTGTATTTAAATAATCTTTCTGTTTGCAGTATCTAAAAATGTTTGAAATTTTTTGGTTGGTTTAGTGGTTAAATATGAAAATTTTGCATTTTCCTGAATGTTTGCGATTCAAAAGAAGATCTAAATAAACTGTCTGCATTTGTATTTGTTATTCCAGCTTTATAGATAATTTTAAATTCGAATAACTTTAATTTTAATCTCCAACGTATTTGTCTAGAATTCGGTTTTTACAATTATACAAATATATTAAAGGCATGTGGTCAGTAAATAATTTAAAGACTTTTCGGTACAAGTAAGGCCTAAAATGAGTAACACACAACATCCGAAACATTTACGTTTTGAAATAAAACTGCACTTATGGCTACGCCTCTAGCAAAATTTGGATATCGTAAAATTTGTGGGTTTATTAATTATTTCTTCAACGTATTAAATATAATTTCGGACCAAATAAATTTAGAATTTTTCTTTAGTAATTTTGTTAATGGATTTGTTATTTTTGAATAATCTTTTATATACTTGTTCTAGTAACCTGATAAACCTAAGAATATTTAAATTTCTCTAGGATTTGAAGAGGTTTTGAACTCACTGACTGCTTTTATTTTTCGAGGCTCGGTAATATAAAATTAGCAGTCTCCACTCATTCCATATTTTAACCATTGTACAGGTTTCCACAAAAAAGATTCTTTTCATTATACTTTTTTATTACGTAGGGACCATTCTGTTTTAATAATAATGAAGTTATAGTAAACTGTTCTTGTCATAGTGACCACATTAAAAGGAATTTTCTGTCCTAATGTTTCCACCAAATGAAACCGGTCATTCAGATGTAGGGCTTTCCAGTACCGTACAAAAATCTGAATACCGGTATTCGATATTTGAAAAATGAAAATCCTGGATCCCGGTTTTAATACCGGTTTTGTCGATAAAAAATTAAATAGTTATATTTTACTTACTTCAGTTGTTTTATTGACATATTAACAAATAATTTAGGATACCCTACGGATATTGTCCTGAAATGAGTACATATTATTTATTTATT
>NW_020539389.1:0-17119 GCF_003426905.1 Ctenocephalides felis
CGCCTTCCCTCGCGGTACTTGTTCACTATATGATGTGGTGACATTTAGCCTTAGATGGAATTTACCACCATTAGAGCTGCATTTTCATGCAAACTCGACTCATTAGAGAGACTTGACCTTAGAGATCGGTTCCTCTCGAACACTACATTTCCCCTGGGGGATTCAGTGCCGGGCTGTTCCCTGTTCGCTCGCCGCTACTGAGGGAATCCTTTTTAGTTTCTTGTCTAAAGACAACTGCCTTGAGGTCGTCATACGTTCTTTGTGGAACGCACTTGAATTGTATCGACGAGGAACCTTCGAATCGCCCATTGCTGGACTGGTTCACACGTTCAATAAATTATTTAAGAGCACGCGCATTTAAATGCACGAAACTCCATCATTCGCTGACAAACCATTTAAGGGATGCAGCAGTCTGGTAAGTGAAACGACACTCAGGCAGCAGTCGGTCCGGGAACATTATCCTCTGACCTCAATTTGCGTTCGATATGTCGATTTTTTCATCGACCCACATCATGTCAAGTGATCCATCGTTCAGGGCATTCGTTGAGATTCGTTGAGACCTGAAATAACGCAAATACCACCAGACGTCGGCAAGCCGCGACAGAAGCGACGCATTACAGGCAAGCACCTGTCCGGTAAAGTAAAACGATTATTCAGGCAGCAGAAGGGAAAAAATCACAAACACAAATGCAAAACTCCACCAGACGCCGGCAAGCCGATTAGAGCAGAGCCCATTAAGGCAAACACTTGCCCGGTAAAGTAAAGCCAAGTGAAGTGAATGTCAAGGGCAGAAGAGAAAAACAATTCAAGACCTGAAATAGGCGGCAGAAATGAAATACATAGAAAAGTTGGGTGTTGAAACCGTTAATAATAGATGTGGAAATTTAGTACAATTTACTGATTAAAACAATGCAATAGCAATGAAGTTAGAAATATTTGATATTGAGTAAGTTGAAAAATAAACGAAATTCAAATATAAAAATTGGCTCAAATTATGTGGGTTGTTCTTGGTAACTTTTGGTTAGTTAGACCCCCCCACCGCGTTAAGGTGACAACCCATCGAGGGGGATTAAATAATTCATGAGGGACAAAGTGATGAAAGAAATTGCAATGATAGGAACTTTAGGCAATGACAATGACAAATTAGTTGACTATTTAGGAGAAGTTCAGGTATAGCCGAGAAGGGGTAGGCGGCTACTAGATGGCGCTGATATATAAATGATGACAAAAGATTAACGAATATATAATAGATTCCAGTAGAAGTTGTAGAAACAACAAGAGACCATACATATAAAGAAACTCGAATACAGAGACAAATAGTGTAATAGAGATTGTAGTTAGAGTTAAAAAAAATAGAGTGAGAATATATATTATATAACGAATAAAATGTTTTCGGATATCCATCCAATAATTGAAAGAATTAAATAAGAGAAATGTAAATTTTCATTATAATAGCATAAGTTTCGAATATCAATTTGACTAATCTTTACTGCATACAAATAATCAATTCAAAACTCAAAAACAAGAACACTAATTAATATAAATGTTTGAATCAAATTTTCAAATGTTTTCAAAAGTTTGATTCAAATGTTTGCCTGATTTAGTCACAAGTACTTTCATAAATTTTATTTAATTTATTTGGTAACTGATTTATATATTATATATATAGATATATATAAAATATATATATATATATATATATATATATATAACTATGTATTATATTAATTAGTGTTCTCATCATCCCTTTGTTTTGATTTGATTATTTGTATGCATTGAAGATGTGTCAAATCGAAACTCGAAACCTATTCTATTATAATAAAGATTTACATTTTTCATTATTGAATTCTCTAAATTGTTGCAAAAAATGCCCAAAAACCTTTCATCGTATATCTTTAAATACCTGAAAACACATGTGTGTATATATACATATACATATATATATACACATATAAACATAAATAAATACATAAGCATATACATAAAAATGATAAAAACTAAATAAAAATATCCTAGCTATTTCAATGTAAATAAAACAAATTCAACAAGTAACAAATGCCACACGATCGAATGAAGAACTCTCTGCAACATCGAAATAAATAAAAACCAAAAACGCCAAAAAGAAACTAACCAAAAAATGACAAAAACCAGAAAAAAACAAGAAAATAATTGCACATCAGCCCTACATAAAAATCATCGTCATAGGCTATGAAAATTATTTATTTATTTCAGTGAAAAAATAAATAATATAACTTCCATAAGTTGAAAATAAAAAAAATCCTACCTTTGCAGCATCTTCGCCCATTCTCTTCAATATTATAAATATCTGCAAAATCTGCATCTCTCTGAAAACTAGAAGTGATGTGGGCTCGAAGTGATAAGATCATATCAAAATCTGAAAATAATGAAAAATATAACATTAGATTTGATGGAAAATAATAACTATTTATGTATTTATTATAATTTTATATTAATTAAGTCATATAAAATAATAAATAGATGATGGAATTATGTCATTATATCTTTATTTTAAAAAAATATTCATCTAGATGATATGAAATAATTCCATTTTATATTTATTGTTTTATGTAACTTGAAAATAATATGTGAAAAAATATAAGTATAATTATTGAATAAATAGGTATTTATAATTATTGAATAAATAATAATTTAAGTATTTAAATCAATTATCATTGGTTTGCAGATGAACTAAAGTTAGCAACGGACGCCATCTTGTTTTGCAAATGCGCCGCTAGATGGCTTGTTAATAGTTTGCAGAAAATTTGCAAATAATAAATATTAATAACAATATGAAATTTTATACGAAACTGAATCAAATTTGTGAAATACAAATGATTTATATTGGGTTTTAGCGTTGCAAATATGATTGTAATGTTAAAAAGGCGTTTCAAACTTTGGTCAATTGACAGTTGACGCCGTTTTGTTTTGGTTCAATACCGAAGAATTTTTCGTTGCTTTTTTGCAAAAAAATAACTGTACAGGTGCAGTTTTTTAATGTAAATGGATACATTAGGTCAAAGTTTATTGAATTTTCATCAATAATACGCCGTGAAAACGGTTATATTATTTAAAACAGGACAAAACCACCGTTGGTGATTATGGCCGCCATCTTGGATTTTGCAAATGTCACAAAATTTGAATAGCGAAAAAACGCAAAAATCTCAATAAATATTATGTAAAAGTGCAATAATAATAAATAATATGTGATAAATTTATTGCAAATCAACAACAAAGCACGCCTACGATATTTTTACAGATGTAAACATTGTTCACAAATCAGTACCAGACGGTGTCACTTGTTGTGCGAATAAAACTTAATAATTAAGCAAAATTATAAAGAATAAAAGTTCTTACCTTTTATATGTGTAAACTGCATACCGGAACACATTATAACACTTTATAAACACTACTTGGTTGTAAAATAATTATTGTTCATTTTGATCACTTATTGTACTTGCACTACGAGATGTTCACTGTTCGGGAGCTGACGCACTAATGAGCTGCGTGCTAATTAGCACCGCCTTATATATGCTGGTTGGAGGCTACTCGCGGAGGCGCTCCCGTGGGTGAAAGAGCCTCCGGAAGAAAACATAACCCCTGTCTCAAACTTGTTAATTATTGGGATTTAAATCAAACTTCATGAGTAAAACCTCATATATATGTTGAAAACTATAAAAAACTTAATTACAATCAATAATTAAGCTCTATTCGTTAGTAATTAACTCACTAATTAAGCACTATTCGTTAGTAATTAATCACTGCACAACAATCAATTGTATGGATTCAAAGTAAACAGAAACAAGCAATTTAAAATAAATTCGTTAAAACCACACAATGACACTATGTAAAAATGATTAAAAACAATATGCTTGGCACAATAACTTTGCAATACAATTTTGGCAACCGATTTCCACACATTTTTTTACAAATTTGAATTTGTATAAATATATAACCACAAAATTTTTGTTATTCTTTTAGTTTTAAACGTCAAAATTAAATTCATGTAAACTGATAGCAGTGAAGTGTGCCACATAATTGAAACTATGCAAAACATAGGAGTCATTAAATAACAAAAAATTACGATTGCCAGAAAACCCATACACACTGAAGTTGGCTCCGGTGTTGATCATAACCTGTCAAAATTTCAGCAGTGTTGCTTTCTGCAAATCATTTAGGGGAATATTTAGTGCAATTCTTCTACCACTACTGCGCATATGCTCGATCTCATTTTTTTCTTGTAGCGTTGTATCGTGTCATGTCCGCCATTTTCTGTTCAAGTAAGACCTTTATTCTGATTGTGCGTTTTTAATTTCATTTAGTTTGCAGTTATGCCTTTTCATTTCGTTCCTTTATGATTCTTTCATTTATTTCATTTCATTTTATATTGTTCTTTCCTCTGCGGTTACCATTTTAGTGCTATGCAATCAATTCGCTTGTGCACGTTTCTTCTTAAGTAAGGCTTTTATTATTATTTTTCTTACATTAACATATTTTATTATAATTCGTTCTGTTTCTTTTCATTTATATTTCTTACTGCGCTTTTTGAAATTAACAAATTTACTTCTTCATTAGGTTTGTTTTATGAGGGTTATTATCTCACTTTCTACATTAAGGTCTAGCTTAGGTTCCACTTTCTTTACCTTCTTTTCACATTTAGGTCTAGCTGCTTCCATATTATTTTGCTACTTTTTACATTTAGGTCTAGCTTAGTACTTTTTACATTTAGGTTCGTTACTAGCTTAGCTTCCATATTATTTAGATACTAACATTTAGGTCTAGCTTAGGTTCCATATTATTTAAGTAGTTTTTACATTTAGGTTCGTTACTAGCTTAGGTTCCATATAATTTAGGTACTTTTAACATTTAGGTCTACCTCAGGTTCCATATTATTTAAGTCGTTTTTACATTTAGCTTCGTTACTACCTTAGCCATATTATTTAGGTATTTTTAACATTTAGGCCTAGCTTAGGTCCATATTATTTCAGTAGTTTTTACATTTTCGTTAATAGCTTAGCTTCCATATTATTTAGGTACTTTTTTACTTACGTTTACATTACTTTCTATTTTCATGCTCTAGCCTTTAGTTCATACTCATTTCACAATTTATACAATTTAGTCACTTTGCTCTTTATTCTCGATATCTATTTTATTTGTAATTTATCCAATAAACCAACATGGACTTTGCTTGTAGTGAATGCAAAACCACGTTTACAGCTCGTAGCTCTTTATATCGACACTTCAGGAGACAGCATGACAAAGAGCCACGAGCCATTTATCCTAATTCGTGTCAATTTTGTTATAAAACCTTTAAAACCATACATACTTTAGATAGACATGTACGCCGAGTCCATTGTAATATCCCTGCTCCTTCAACTACACAATCCTGTTCATCATCTTCCGAAGATTATACACATTTGTATTTATTTTGTATCATTCTTCTAATGTTTTCTATAACATAGGTCAAATTGTAAATAATATAATGTGTATATATTTCATTTTTAATAAAAATATTTATCGGAATAGATGATTTTTTTTAACTATGTTTGGTATTTTTCATGGCAATCATATTGTTAAAATTTGTATGAGATACACCTGATTATTTTAGAACATTCTAAATATCATTACTATATTTATATACAATTACTATAAATGCGATATATGTGAGTTAGGTGTTGATATATATTTTAATAAAACGAAAGACTGAAAATATCACAATTTAATACATATCATATGTTTGACTTCATTTTATTATATGATTATAAATATATACACAAAATATGAATTTGAAGTTGAGTTCTAATGAACAGAGCTTACATCAAGAACTTTGATGTTCATTTAATATTTAAGCGTGTAAATTCCTGGTCTTAATTCGATGAGAAATGTAAATAAAACTGACAATAAATTTAAAACATAGAAAATAGTGTGAGTAACTACAATAACTAATCTAAAACACTCTTTAATGTCCTAATCAAACAAAATTTATCGTTTTTCGTAATAATATTCGCTAACAAAGGACATTTCACTGTGAAAGCCATTAGTATATTGTCTAGGGTGAAAGCAATTCTTTTATGGAGGTTATATGTGTTATTTTGACGTTTCATTTGCGAATGACAGTTTAGGTGTATTACACAGTGTCTTTCGTCTCTGAATGTTGGTAAGTCGTTTTTTTTTATGACGTCTGTTGGGTTTCTTAGTACATGGCATATTTTTTGGGTTTTAACGGGGTGTGCAAAACATCTTATTCTTTATTGTGTTCGTATTCGTATCAAAACTGCAAATATTTCAATAAATACATCAAGATATGATAAATACCGATTAAAATGTAAGTATAAACTGTTAAAACATTATTGTAATATTTATATAAACTTTGTGTAAACTCACAAGTATTATCAGTCAAATGTCATGTCAGTTCAACTACCATTTCTATTAAAAATGCTGTATTTATTTTTGATTTTGTTTAATGATTATTTATAGTACAAAAATCTGTTACATTAATACTGTGACTATGTTAACAATAACTTACTTTATTTAAAAACTTAATTTTTAATACTTCACAGAATGTATAATCAATTTGTGATTGTTTAGGTTTTAATGAAGGATTTTTGGAGATATTTGGATTACTCTACTCATTCAGGACAATATAATCTTTTTGTGGAGATGACGAAGGGCACACTTTTAAATGCAAATAAAATGGATACTAAGTTTACTCAAAGATGACTGCCTTTATATACTAGATAATATTCTAATACTTAAAAATACTTTCCACAAATTTATTATGATTTTATCAATCAATTAGGAGAAATATCATAAGAGGTAAATGTTCTCGACTGTTAACCTAATTGAATATTGTTGCACAGAATTGTAGTGGAAAAATATAATTACAAATCAAGTTGACTTTTATCTGTAATGCAACTGTAGGATTCTCTACCTTTGCCTAATTCTCAATAATAAGAATAACTACAAAGAATGTATAATCAAATTATGATTCGAAGCTTATTAGACTCTTAAATGCAATACAAATATAGGTTTCCCTATACTTGAATATTTATTAATATTAGCAATAACTACACAAAATGTATAATTAAATTATGATAGTTTAGTTTTTAATGGAGGAATTCTGAAGATTACTATATTCCTATTTGGGTTACTCTATTTACATGTTATAAAGATGACCAAGAATACACAATGCAAACGCAAAATAAAAGAGGTTACTAAGTTCACTTACAGATGATTGTTTAGATACTCTAAATTATATTCTAATACTTCAAGATAATTTACTCAAGTTTATTATGAATTTGATGATAAATCAGGAGAAATATCATAGAGGTAAATATACTTGATTGTTAGTTAATTAAATAATATTACAGGGAATTACACTTGAGAAATAAACACAAATTAAATTGAAGCTTCTTGATATTATACATAGGGAAGTCTATGTACAAAAAACAGACAGATGTCTAATATTATTTTATAGATTATATAGATTTTGGCACTTACAAAGCTAATGAATCTAATAGGGCAAGGCAAAATCAACATACATTTAAAATTCATAGAATATATTCATGGAAACATAAATGTCAAGAATGGAAGAATTTAATGAACGCTTCTTAGTAGTTTCAATTTTGGACCTTTATAGCATAAAATTTAAATATACGTTTCACTCAATATTGATTGCAAGCACAAATATATATTATGAAGATATATAATGCAAATTTGCGAAATTAACAAAATATTGTATTGACACAATTGTGTTAAGCATGTAACCTTTTGTTTATTATTAAATGATAGCATCAACTGCAAGAATTATAATAAGTTGAACCAATTAAATAGAAAAAAACTAAACGAAGCTGATGTGAAAGATTTGGCAGCATAATAATTAATATAATTCACATATGGATTTGAAAGAATCTCTACAAATCATCAACAAAGCATTTTCATAGATCTTCCACATCTTATATTATGCTTAAATTATGAATAATAGGATATTTGTTAGCACTGGATGAAGATGCAAGTTTTAAGAAGCAATCTAAAGGTATTTTTATCATTCTTATACTAGATACAACTTATGTCAACATTATACAAATTGGTGATTTTGCAATTGATTGAATTATATTTGAATATAACTTTTTATTTATGGAATGAATTTTTCAAATACAAATAAAAAATACATACCTAGATACCTACATACATATTAATGATTAAATTTAAATTATTCGTTTGCGATAAACCTCGCTTCTCAGCTTTCGCGCGGTATTATGTCGTACTTCACTAATTGAAATTCGTATTATTAATGATACTGTAACATACACTGGAAACTGGAAGCGCACCTTAATTTGATATCAATTATTTGCAGATTACAATGGATTTATGAATTTTAGCATTAATTTTGACGTTTGAACAAAAATAACAGATTTCTGCTTAACAAAAAAACTGTTTATATATATATATATATATATATATATATATATATATTTAATTATTAACTCAATGTAAGCTGTTATAATATAGCTTATTAAAAATATAATTATTGATGGAAGGTATCTAGTTCTAGTCCCAGGGGTAACAGTATTGATCTGAACTGTCCTAAAAAAAATAGGATAAAAATTGGTATAATAATTATCACAATTTTGTGATTATTTTAGTAAATTTTCACTAATTTTGTTGATTTAAACTTTGGGACCAAAAACCCTGAATAACATTTCTAGAAGCGCAATCAAAAACAATAACACAAAGCGCCTCTTATTAGTAATATTTTGTATATTTTATTTAATTAGTAATTATTTTTATTTCAATTGTGTTTTTTAATGAAATAAATTTATGTTCATATAGCTTGTGTATATTATTATTTTGATAGTTATTTCCAAATTTTATGGTATATAATTTATAATATTATTTTCAGTTTGTTTTAAGTATAAAATCTAAATCAAATTTATTAATAAGCTAAAATAATTATATAATTAATTCTACCTGAATATTTTCATATTTTCAAGCAAATCTAAAAGATTAAATTTTCTGTTTGAATTTCGCGCTTTAAATTGTACAAGTAGCGGCAACGGTCATTTTGCTAACTTCAATCTGTTCACTTGTCAAAAAGATTTCCGTGAATTAAAATGAGCTCGCGTTAATTAAGAGTTTTTAATTAAATCCTTGATTAGTTTTAATTAATTTATGCATCAAATCATTTAATTAATTCTGTAAATCAATCTGATATAATTAATATATCGTGGAACGTTAATTAAAAGCCAAAAATTGGGATGTGTTGAAGCACTTAGGTGTTCCTTGAATAGTCATAATTATCTCTTTCAGGGCCTCCATTTTGAATCAATTTTATAAAAACATTTTATTTACAGCGCCAATGTATCCTTTATTTATATATATATGCAATTATCAATAATATAATTTATATATGTGCTTTTGTGGGTTATACTTAAGTGCTTCTGTATCATACCTGAATTCACAAAATTCTTTTAATTCACAAAAGTCTCTGATATATGTCGTGTGTCGTGTATTCTGTAAAGACTTTACTCGGACAATTGCAACATGTCGAATATACATGTAAAAGACAATGCTATGTAGTGGTTCTAAAGTAGTGATTTTGTGTCGAGTACTTGAGATTTCTGGCAGATGCTCCAGAGGTGGTCGAAGTCTTGGATTTGTGTTCTGGGAGTTGCTGCAGGGGATTTCTAACAATGTAAGTGAAAAGCATGTTTTGTACCAAGCGAGTTGATGAATATATTTCTAGAATTATATACAGGCATTTATCGTACTACATCGGACCAATAATGTCTAAATATTCAATATTTATTTTATATATATATATATATATATATATAAATATATATATATATATATATATATATAGTCTGGGGAAATATGGGTGTAAATTTTTCAGGTCAGAAGTTATCTCTTTGGTTAGTTGTTTGTTTGCTGTAAGTTTGTCAAAATATTTATGGCACGTACCGTTTATGTAGTCAGTTGGATCGCTATTGGTAATTTTGTAAGTATTAGTGTCAAGTAATAATTCAGATATTTTATTTATATAGTCTTGCTTGTCTATGATAACGGTGATGTTGCCTTTATCCACCACTATATCCGGATGATTTTTGAGAAATATTTTGCAAGCTTTAAGGTCTCTAAGAATATTATCGTAAGTTGTATTTTTGGTATTAAAGGAATTAATATGTGAGATGAATTTTTTATGAAAAAGATTTCTAGTGTGAATTTTAGTTTTCGGATCTTCGGATATATATATATATATATATATATATATATATATATATATATATATGGGTGTGAAACTATAATTTGAATAGAATTAAATAAAAAGATATTACTTAAAATTTATTCTCTGTAAGGGGTTTACAATTACTGACCTAGTTTGTATTACAAGCTACTTTTTATGCGTGTAATAATAATATTTCTTATTATTAACATATTTTATGTTTGTTTTTCACATTGTTCATAATGCCGGTGATATCAAATTATATATTGAAACCGGATGGAAAAATTAATTGGAAGGTGCTTTGAGAACTTGCCTTTTTGCTATCTGATATCATTTATAAAGCCTGTATATATTTTAGTAAAATATTTTCTGGCTCGTGCTTTATTATTATTTTGCATACATATATCTGCTGAAAATAATGATCATATTCAAGTCAATATAATTTTTTTAATAAATATATTCATATTATAATATTATTCATAAAATACAATTTACCTTTTGTTTATTCAACTACAGCTATAATGCGAATAAATGATTTTAAGAATTAATTAGGCAGACATATGTGTAAAAGACTAGGTTCTTATTTAATTTGTTATGGGGAAAACATGCTGATTCAGTTTTTTCATTTATTTATACAAGTGCCTTTTATACATGTTCTAAATCATTAGAGTTTGAAAGACATTAAAAGTAATTTATATTATTACAATTCCATAAAAATACTCCACCAGAATTTCTTTTGTTCTATAAATAACACTATGAGCTGATTTTGTGTAGAATTTAGAATTCTTATATGTATATTACATTTTTGTGTGCATTGATTACTTATTTGTTGAAGGGGGGGTCCTAGCTTTATTCCTTAGGTAACTCCTAAATTGATGGTATTTTGTTACAAATTACAAATTTACTTTATTACAAATATCTCATTTTTATTACACCTCTTGTTCATTATTATACAGAAAAAATATTTGTATTTGTATTTGATATTTTCAGTATCAAGAATCATGTGTTTTCCCTGTAGCGATATTGACTGCATGTACATTCTTATTATTGATAACACGATTGTTGGTTTTGATCAAATTATTTCAAATACTCAATATGACTTACCAAATTGTTAATTAGATGCAGCTTTAAAAGTCTTTTACTGTAGTTTTATTTTAAATTTATTCAATTATATCGCTGCATAGCTGAATGATAGATTTTTATTCTTTTATTACTAAGAACAATTTTGATCAAGACATGCAATCAAAATTTCGAAGAGTTGGCTTGAATGATTAGACAAAACGTAATTTTATTTACAAGTTTATTATTCAATTCAAGTTGTAAAAATTATTTAACTCGATTTCTAAAGGATAAAAATCAGCTTTAAACAGCTTTGAAGTTTTTAATGTTCAAGTTTTCGAACATTTTTCATTATTTCATTTTACAAGTTTTATTGAATTTCTTTTATGGCTTTTTCTAATAATTTGTATATTATTCAAGTCAACTAAATTTGTTTTTGTCTCGATTAATTGTAAAGGTTTCACATGTTATATCAAGTCATATAAACAATTTTGATTCGATTAATATCATTTCATTTCATCGATTAATTAAATAATTCTCTCGAATAATTTTTTTTTTTATAAGTGCAAATTTTCTGATTATAATTCTTTCGAATAATTTTTTTTCTCTAAGTCTTTTCAGATATTTTTTTAAGTCCAAATTTTCTGATTATAATTCTTTCGAATAATTTTTTTTTCTAAGTCCTTTCTGATAATTTTTTTTTTTCTAAGTCCAAATTTTCTGAAACCTTTTCAATTAAGACAGACGAGTTATTTATGCATGCTGTATTATCCCAAAGCCAACATTCGAATGAATGAGGCTCACATTGAATATTTCACAACGAGAAAATTTTATTGGGGCAAGTCCCAGTAATTTTTTCTCATTGTGAAAATTTCAATGTGGACTTCATTTCATTAGAGTGTTGGTTTTGGGAATTGGTGTGAGGGAACACTAAAAAACATAAAAAAGTTTCAACGCTGAACAGAAAAGAGAAAAATTGACCTGGGACTTAAGGGGTTTTTTTTTAGGCTCTCCACCTCTCCCCTTCCTCCTCCTCCTCCTCTTTACCCTTTTTTTTTCCTTTTTTTCCGCTTTTTTTCACATTTTTTTTCCTTTTTTGGTGTTTTTTCGCATGTTGTGGTTTTTGGGCAGATTTTTGGGTCCGGCATGCATCTCCCTCCGCAATGTGTCTCTCTGCGTGTAACCTCTCGCATCATGGACCTCAGGTTGACCACCACTTCGTGTGTTCGTTTCAGGACCCTTTGCGCTCGCCAACAGCCAGCCACCAGCACTGCTCCATTTTTTCTGCTTCCGAGTTGCTCGTCGTCGCCTTCAGCTGGACTCGATCCGTCTCACCTTGTGCCTGCCTCCAGAGCGATTTCACCGAGTATGCGGTCACTTAAACCGCTCGGCTATTTAAGTTATTGATGATAAAAGTTATTTTTATTCCTATATTATATTAATATTGAATTTTAATAAAGAATATGTATCATACACATCTCTCTTATTCATCATCTGCCTCTACCCCTCTCTTTCCCCAGTTCTTCCTCTACCTTTTTTTTTTTTCTCTTTATGTATCTCTCTTACAGTGAAGTGCGAAACTTGAGTTTTTTGTTTTTCAGAAATATACTAAGTGTCAAGGTCGAAATGCGACACCTGAATTTAATATTTTGAACTAATATTTGATAATTATGAAAAACTAGACATTTGATTTTTTGTGCCTCTTCTGGAATCGAACCGAGACACGCTGAGCAATCTTAGTGGTCACTTAACGATCTCGGCCAATTGGTTACTCGACACCGTAGTCTTTTGTAAAAATATAAAGTATTATTTTCAAACTGAAAGACATAAGTTTCCTAAAAATGTAGTATGCCAAATGTGCGAATGGCCGAGGTCGTAAAGATACGGTTTAGGCCAGAATATCAATTCGAAGTTCGCTAGTTCAAACCCCATTTGACTGAAAAAAATATTTGGAACCAATAATTTTTCAAACTGTGTAAATAAATAAGACATATAGATAGAATTAAATTTATTGAGTGTCAGTATTACAAAAATCGACATAATATATATATATATATATATATATATATATATACATATATACATATACGCATATATATACATACGCATATATATGTATATATATATTACAAAAATCGGCATAATAGATATATATATATATATATATATATATATATATATATATATATAATATAAATAAATATATATATATACGCGTATATATATATATATATATATACATATATATATATATATATATATATATAAGATAAGAAAAAGTAGGAGAATAATTTTTAATAAATTTATATTTACGCCTGGTTAGCAGTACACCAAACCTACTTTGGTGTAATTTAAAAATCTCATTATTTTTTCGATAAAAAGACAGTCTATCAGGAGCAGCCAAAATTGGCCAAAATCGTGACTTTCAAATGCAATTTTAAGGCACTTAATGAATGAAATTAATAATTTTAATTAATGCTTTGTGTAGACTAAAGTATAATCTTTATACCAAACCAAAAAAAATACAAATTTATCATCGTCTTCATAGTTAAAATCAGCTTCAAAGTTGGCAATTTTTCAAACTTCAATTTGGTACCAAGGGCAGAAGAATTTTTTTTTCCAAAAACTAATTTCATATTCGGAATCAGCGCCTCGAAAACTATCAGAATCGGTCAAAACATTTTGAAAATCGCGAAAAAAAAATTAATTTCATTAGTAAAATTTTGATTTTGCAACCAAAGATTTCGATTTTTTGGGGGATGTATGTGGATTTATTCAAAAACGGATAATATTTTCGAAATCAGCGTCCCAAAATCAATCAAAACCAATCAAAACATTTTGAAAATCGCGAAAAAAAGCCGATTTTTTTTAAAAAAATCGATTTTGCAACCAAAGATTTCGATTTTTCGCAGGGTGTATGTGGATTTATCCAAAAATAGATAGCATTTTTGAAATCAGCATCCGAAAATCTTTTGGAATCAGTCAAAAAAAAAATCCAAGATAGCAAAAACAAATCTATTTTTTTGCTAAAATTCCGATGTTGCAACCAAAGTTTTTGTTGTTTTTCAGTGATACACGCCCTGAAAGCTCATCAAACAGGATAATTTCGTCCTTGGCCTAATGAAAAATCATCCAAAAATTTTGTCCAATAAGTTCTTGATGATAAATTTCTTTTAGTATAGGGGAGACCCAGATTTTTTGGTTCCTGTGCATAAGTACCTGTAATAAGAATAAATATTTATTTATTTATAAAATAAAATTATTTGTTACTTAATACCAGACTAGTAACAATAAGTAAGCTTTGAATATTTTATTTGAAAATAAAACCACAAAACTTAGTGAAAAAATAAAAACATTTGAATAATTTGTAGGTACATCATTTGTGTTAATCGAATAACTTGATATCATTTCCAAAGTTTAAAAAAAGCTCTTAAAACAATCCATGGATAGTATTCATGGATTCACCTTCAAATAAATCATTTATTATAATCCAATAATTTGATATCATCACTGTAGTTTTAGCAAAAGCATGAATAGCAGTCTTTGCTTTTAATATGGTTTATGATTTATAAATCTAAATTTTATCTATTTTTACCATATAAATAAATTAAAATGCCTAGAACAAAATTTTCAAGTTGTTTGATAAAATGTATACAAACACAAATTCGCGTTCCAGTTAAAAATTATACGAAATTTTAGTATCCAACTATATGTACTAAATTCTAGTAAATTTGATATAGTTTTTACTAATGTAAACAAATTTACGTGCCCGAAAAGAAAATTAAAAGTTGTTTGAAGAAAAGTAAAAAAAAGTCCCAAATCTACATATTACGTTTAAATTTGCGTTTCAACTGAAAATTGTTCAAAATTTTGATATGCAAGTATTTAAAACAATTTATACTATTTGTTAGTAAATTTCATCTAGTTTATACTAGTATAAACAAATAAACATGTTCTGAACATAGTTTTAAAGGTATTTCACAAAATGTAAAAAAACATCCAAAATCCACCTATAGCCAAACTCAAATCTGCGCTTCAACTACAAATTATTCAAAATTTTAATATAAAAGTGAATATAACAATATACACTAAATTCTTGCAAATTCTATTTAGTTTATACTAAAATAAACATATAAAAGTGTCCAGAATCTTGATATTGAATCTTGAACTTGATGTTTATTATATTCAAATTGGAAATTGCACTTATGATTAAAAAGGAAAAATCATCACTTACCATAATGATATGTATTCTTTGACTCATTTATGATGTAAATATTGAATTATTAATAACAACTGTTCTTATAACTCATCTTAACATGAAAATTCTTTTTGAATCTGAAATTGATTTTTTTTCAAAAAACCACTCAAAAATTAATTTCCTTGTATAAATAACGCACATTTTGTTCAAACAATTAAAAAGGTATTTCCCCTTCTGATATATTTCTGATTTTAAAAATCAAAAATAAAAAAATAGGAAAAAATCGGAGCTGTTTTAATTAATTGTTAAACATTTTTTTAATTAATTGACAATTTAAAACACATTTGAAAATAAACTTATTTAGTACAGACTGAGAATAACTGAAAGCATGTTTGACATTTAAAATTTCTAACCTTAAAAACTGTAATTCAATTGTAATGTTTAAAGTAACAAATTATGTTTTAAAAATGGTTTTTAATTTAATAAATATTGCAATGTGAGTAAAGAATAAATTATTTGTGGAAAAAATTTAACAGATAAATTTAGAAATATGCCCCTCTGTTTGTAAACATATTTATGTAAACATAAACATAAACCACTTTGCTTAAAATTTAAAGTATAAAACATTATTTGGTACTTATCTTATTTATATTTTCACAGAAAACACTTTATTTTTAGATCCATCACTTTATAATTAGGACGAAGAACCTTGTTCAACTAAGATTCAACACATACTGATATTTTATTTTAATAATTTCACAACAAACATTGAACATAGAGCAGAACCTAAACATTTATAGACTGGTAACATAGATTTCAGTATCACCACAATCTCTTTCCAAAGAAAAGTACAGTAGCGACAGCCAAATGCATTAAAAAACCATCAAATTTCGAAAAACAATTTATCTGTTTTTTTTTCAAATTAAACACACTAGAAAAAATTGTGTTTAACTGAGGATTCGAACTGTAGCTCCGCTCGACAACGGCTATTACAACCTAACCATCTCGGCCACGAAACGTGCTTGACACTAACTCTAAAAATTCATACATTGGTACTTGCCAAAAGAACCAATATTATACTTTTATCAATATCAGTACTTATAATATAAATGAGACTCATATATCACTATAAATATATAATATCATTAACTTTTATGTAGCACGATGGCTTAGTGGTAAGACTGATGAAACGATTGAGCTGTGAATTCGAGTCAGAAGCAAGGCTCGTTCGAATCCTTGACTAGGAGATGATGTTACCGATGCTCGAGCAATGCTCGAATATCGACAGATATATAGACACTCAGTAGATGTCGCTGGAAAACAGGAAAAAAGGAGTGGTATTCAGAGTATTGATGGTGATCTACAGACATTCGGTAAAAGTCGCTGGAAGACAGAAAAAAACAGATTGAATTCACCGTGACGTGGTGGTGATCTACGAGATACTCAGAAGAAGTAGCTGGAAGACAGAAAAAAGAGACGGTGGTTACCGAGATGCTGGTGATCTGAGAGCCATGAAATGTCTGAAAGACACAAAAAAGAAGAGCTGGTGAAAACGCCCACATTGACCGTGATGATGGTGATCTATAAGACATTCCGTAGATGATACTGGAAAACAGAAA
>NW_020539390.1:0-9013 GCF_003426905.1 Ctenocephalides felis
TTAGGAACTTCTAGTGTGTCATGTAGAATTCTAGCAATAATAAAGTGTAAAGTGTAAAGTCAGTGGATTTTTCTAAAACTAATTTTATGGCTTTATTTTAAAAAAATTTCTTCTAAAATATGTATATATATATCTTTATGCTTCAAAGGTTTATGAACATTCTGGCATACCTCAGAAAAAATAGATATATGTAATAATTCAAAAAACATTTTACCTGTATTAACAAAATGAAGAAATAATTAAATTTTTTGGAAACCAGATCTAGCGGTTTCAGGGATCGGTGAAAAGGTGAAAAAGTTTTGGGGGTCAATAATTATCATTAGACATATGCACTTCAAATTATCACGTATTTTACAGAGATTTTAATAATAAGTATACATTTTGTTTACATTTCTGTGAGTTCTGTGCCAATGTTTATCCGCTAGACTTGAAAAAAAATCAAATTTTTCAAAAAGACTTTTTTCAAAAATTTCAAAATAATCAAAAATCTCATTTTTTTAAAGTTTGCAAATTTTTTTATTTTAATTTTCAGTACAAAAGTTCCAGCATTTTACCAAGGCACTAAGCCACATGCCACCAGTTTTTGTTTCAAATACTCGAAGAACTCCTGAAAATGTCTACCGTTTTCTTTATAGTAGGAAATGGATGATTCGTGGGATATTTTCACCTTTAATTTAAATATATAATCAGCTTACGATGGTAAAATCCCGGAATTGATCGGCCAGTATGAAATTCGAAATACCTGGCCATTAATCCCGCTTCTGGAAAAGCAACAGCAACGTGATCGATGCAAATTCGGTTCGGTGGAATCAATATAAAGCATTAACGTATTTCCATAAACATATGAAAGAGATGGCTGTTATCATTCACTTATATAAATTCCTTAAGAATTTTTAATCAAACGACAGTACAGAAACTGCATTTGATAAACGCGCATTATTGTGAACCAGTGAAAGCTCATACCAAGATGCATTCAATACTGGTAATTAGACAAAATCAGTTAATTGGAATGTGATTAGATATAAAATTAGTTTTGTGCTATGCATAGTGCTCGAACTGGATTATTTCAATTTCAAGGGCTAGCATTATATATTAAAGATATTTTCATACAAACGAGTTGTTAAAAGCGATTTTAAAAAAAGTGCCCAAATTAAGGATTATGTGAATGTTGTTGTTTTCGATTCTATAAATATATAACACTGGCCCTAAATAATTGTGTGGTGACTCAATTTTTAGGATATCAAAGATCTATATTTTTGTAATGTACGTTTGAACATTTTATTCGCATTATTCAGTTATTCAAGATCAATACCATAAAATAAAAATATAGATCTTTTTCTAATCTAATACACTGAATAACAGCTAATGAGTAGGGAATATAAATATCTACTAATTACTGTTATTAAAATTTTGTCAACTTACTAATCAAATAGAACAAGTTATGGATTTGAACATACATAGCTCTCTTTCCGTTTTAAATTCATATAAATATTTTATGATTCAAAAATCTTAATTATATATTTTTATTGAAAAAATATTGTCGTTAAGTTTCATACTGATGTGAGTTAGCTATTTATTTTATTTAAATCTCGAAACATCAATTTTTTATAATACACGATGTTGAAGATATCTCCTAGCTTTATCTGGAATAATGTTATTCACCTTATCGTGTACTATTTTATAAATAATTTATTTACATTGCATATACTTATTGAATCTCTTTAATTGCACACCTACATCTTTTTCCAGTAAATCGCATTATTTAACAATAAAACTAATAATATAGTACGTACTAAAAATGCTGATCAACTTTACATGCGCTCAATTACAGAAATAGTTAGCATTGACTTTCAGTTTAAGAATGTTTTCTGACAAATTAATTCATCACAGTCACGTTTTCATAAATTAAATTAATCAAGTCATAATTAACAGGTGTAGATTTTGTATTGTATTGATTATTTATTGTGTATATAAAAGTGCATGAGAAAAAGCTCGATCGGCCTTTTAAAGCATTTGAAACTGTCTACTTAACATTTTATGCATCTATAACATTATGATAATGTGCAACGATAAAAAATCGTTTATAACATTTTATTTTAATTTTTTATAATAATTTTAAAATGATTCAATTGTTTTGTTTTGTTTAAAATAGTTTTAGGGTAAGTTATAGTAATCGTAAAAAATTGAAAATGAAAATTTGTATATATCTTTACGTTCCAGAAGTTTCTGAACATTTTTGATATACCGAAAAAATAGATGTGAGTGTGTGTGTGCTGATACAAATTTTCATCGACAATTTCAAAAATAGTATATCAACCGATTTGAATGATTCAAAAAACATTCGATTCCTACTGATAAAGAGATGCGCTGATTAGTTTTTGGACAAGGCAGGTCCAGCCGTGATTCAATTTTTGAGAGAACGGAGCGTCCGATTTCAATAATACTTGTATACAAAAAATCATACTTGTATTGAAAAATTAAGATATCATTAAATTGTTTAAGAAGGCAGGTTCAGCAGTTTCGGAGATCGAATAAAAAATTTAAAAAAAATGTCATTTGGGGTCAATAATGATCATTAGGCATATGCACATAAAATTATCAGAGATTTTAATAACAAGTATGAATTTCGTTTACATTTCCATGAGTTCAGTATCAATGTTTATTCGTTAAACTGCAACGCGGCGCTTACGCGCTTTGAAAAATATTTAAATTTTCAAAATACAGAAAAAAATCAATTTTCTCAAAAAAGTCATTTTTTTCAAAAATTTCAAAATGCTCATGAATCATATTTTATCAAAGTTTTCAAAAAATTAAAATATTTTTTTTTTATTTTTAATTTTCTTTACTTTTACATTTACTTTTTTTTAGTAGATCCGAACCTCTAGACCTGCCATCCTAAAAATTTAATCAGTTTATCTTCTTAATACAAGTAAAATGTTTCTTGAATTAAAAAACTGAAATAACATTTTTGGCACTTTTTCACCGTATCATCAAAACAACTAGACCTGCCTTTGGTAAAAGCTAATCAGCACGTCTCCTTTCAAAGGAATCAAATGTTTTCTGAATTACTCAAATTCCCAAAATTTTTGTTCCCAAAATCGTCGACGAAAATTTGTATCCGCACACACATACATCCATTTTTTCTAGGCCAAAATATTCAGAAACCTCTAGACTGTAAAGATGTACACAAATTTTCATTTTTGTTTTTTTTGCGATTACTATAGCTTACCCTACGGGAAGTTAATTGTATTTAATTTTAACTCAACATTTCATATTCTATGTGCAAAGAATCAATCCAAAAATTGCTGGCGATTAGAAGTCGCGCACGTCACTGACTAAGCTATTTCACCCCCCCCCCACAACGAACTGGAAATTGATGCCAGATCTGGCTTCGAAATCATAATCATGTACCCAAAATCATTAATAAATATTCGTTCTTGCCCCTGGTCGACTTTATATAGAATACTTCTCAGCTGAATTGAATTAAAACACACGAATAAAATAAAATGAAATGAATCAATACTTTATTAACATTGTAGTGTAAATTATTATCGTTTGCAGATATTTTTGTTCTCGGCAATTTTCTCCGCACAAGTTGTTTATGGTCTGCAACATGATAAAGGAGACTATAGACCTGAAACTTATCCTTATGATGACGGAAAATATAGGCCGATTGGCGACGAAGGAAAATATTATCACGTAAGCGACGGCGAAAGAGGTCCCTATTATTCACGATATGGATTCGGAAAATATACCGGAAAATATTTACCTGATCCAAAAGGAAAATACAAGTAAGCAAATATAGTAAATCAGATAAAAAGGTTTTTTAGTTTAAAAAAATATTAATTAAAACAATAAATTATTCTAGTTTTGATTTTTGTTATTTATGATTTCGCACAATATCGATCTATTCTCTAACAACAAATAATTGCTTTCATTCAACTTAATTATTTTTTTAAATTTATATTATTTTCTCGGCTTTTATAATAAAATATGTTGCTTACAATTAATATTGCTATAAAACTTTGAAATCATTTGAGAAAATAGATTTAATTCTACAAAGAAGCCCAAAGTGCAAACAATTAGTATATTTTCAATGAATAACAATTAATTCGTTAAAACCAAAATATTATGTCCGTAGTTTGATGGAAATTGTTATTTTAACATATTTTGCAATAAATAAAAAAAACTAATGCATTGATATTTTACTTTTTTTTTAATAGGAGGCCTGTCGTAACAACTCCAAAATACGATGAGGGAGGTGCTAGGATAATTCAACAAAGGCATGGATTTAAGAATGACGCATATCATCATTAGTAAGTACAAACTAGAATAATTTAGTTTCAAACGATAATTTTATTAAAATGATTTATTATTAATAACACCAAGCGACAAGATGGCTAACTGAAATAATCATTTTATTCTATTTCGATGAGCATATAAAAAATTGCTTAGTTGTTAATTGATCAAACTTGAATTCGCCTTTTGATTGACCGATGTTATTTTCATCATCTTCATAAATCGTTCCTCTATCATCAAATTTTATTCTATTAAATTAAGTTTTCAAATGAGCGAGAGGAAAAACACATCACATATAGTACGCCTAAAAATTTAGAAAACTACAGGGTCCGCCAAATAACTTTTGTTGAAAATTCTATAGAAAAAAACTACCGAATATTTTCGCAAATTTCTATTTTGATTTGAAAGTACAACCCATGCGGTTAATAATGAAAAATAATTTCATTTAAATAGCCGAACAACTATTCAAACTATTTCATAAATTCGTACAGAATGACTAAAAAAAAACGTTAGATGGCCGGATCCTATAGATTCGATTAGAATTTGCGTCCAAAAACTAATAATTATCTAAAATCTGTTGAGCACGAATTGAATTAATATGCTATTTATAAATATTAGCAATATGTTTCTAAGTAAAAACAAACTCTTGTCCGGCATTGCTGCATCAATAAAAGTCAGCCCTATTAGATAAATTATAATAATAAATTCTTCAAATGTGAATAATGGATCAGCCATCAGGTTACCATCTAAAAATACGAACAAGGAGCCCATCAACTCATTGAACGTAAAGTTTGATTGCTGTTAAGATATGAAAAAAATATATAAATGCTATGTATGTATAGTTTTGCAAATTAAAATAATTCTTACTCACAATACCCGAGTAAATCAATAACTAGCAATAGAATTGCTTTCTCACAAAATGGATGTACACAATCAATTGAAAAAATCAAAAGTCCCGCAAGCATTACAAACATACATTTACATCGTGGAACAAACTTTTCAATTTATTCAAAAGCAAGCCATAATCTATAATAAAAAATATTTCTTCAGACTCTGGTCAACATAAGAACATAACTAAGAGTTCTAAACGAACATAACAAAACTTGTTCGAAAAATTTGCGTAACTATAAGAATCTTAAGCATAGATAAGATCTTAAACTTCTATTGAACTTCTACCTAGAAAACATATGAAGTATTCTCGTACATCGCTAGAAAGGTCTCAAAATTCTTAGTTTTTTTTCCATATATCGCAACTTCGAATTCCACACGGTGTGGCCTACAGGCAAGTTGCAATCGATAAATTCCACTTTTTAAATGACCCACCCTATATAATTTATCTATATAATATAAGAATCAACGACAATAATGAAATGTGAATATTTTTTTTTTTAATTTTATTTGAACAGCAATCAGAACTAATGGGTTCTATGAGCTGTTGTGAGTAAGATCTTACAAACTACGTTTGTTTTATTCCAGATGGCAACCCAAACAGTTGTCACATCTCTGTATGATAAATTTTTATTACAATCTCTGTAATAGGGCAAGTATGGTGCAACAATGCCGGGTGAGGGCTATTTTCACTTGGAAACATATTGCTATCTATATTTCCGAATGAAAATCGTTGTCAATGTTGCCTGACAACAGGCTGCTCGAAGTGGGTATCGAACCCGGGACCTCTGAAACAAGTCCCGTCGCTCTTAACCGCTTACCTACGGGAGAGCCGAAATGTGAATCTATATTTATTTTTACTTTTCCAGTTATGAAACAGAAAACGGTATATTCCACGTCGAGCACGGAAAAATAATAAACGCCGGAACAGATGCTGAAACGATTCACACGAATGGTTTTTACGAATACACTGGTACTGATGGCATGCTGCACAGAGTTGAGTACTCAGCAGGAAAACATGGTTTCATCGCAAAAGCCGCCCGATTGCCGGCACCGTGACTTCCAGCACACCCCGAGCAGTCCATGAGATAAAGGTCAAAGAATTAGTACCTCCGCCTCTTCCAATTGTGACGAAATCGGAAGTAACATCAACTACTACTACTACGGAAGCAACAAAATCTTCGGAGGAAGAAAACTAAACGGCAATATTATAAAATAATTTGATAATTTTCGGTATACGTCTTAGATTATTCAATTAATTATTAAGTATATGAGTATGTTAGAAGTCTTTAAATTTAGGTTCAATTGATAAGTTAGATGACAAGAAACAATTTCAATTATTGTGATATGACTGATACTAAACGAAAATAGAAACTAAACGTATTTTTATTTTGGATGGAATTTAATATATACACACCATATGCACACACACATATATATACATATATAAATATATATATATATATATATATATATATTTAATTTTTTTGTTCGACATTGGAACATTCAAAATGTTTATTTGCAGCCGAAGTAAAAAACAAATAATTATTATGTACATTTCGACACTGTACGTGTGTCACACAGCACTTTAAATAAATTCAAACCAGGAAAACAAATTTAAATATATTATTTATTTAATGGAAAATAAATAAATAAAATATAATAATAAACTTTTGATCTTAGTCACATGATTAATTAATTACAAATCAATTATATTTTACATTACATATTATTTATTATATTTTACAATTTATTACGCATGTAACTAACAATATAATTTTATTATTAACTTCCCGTAGGGTAAGTTATTGTAATGGGCCGAAAATCGGAATTGAAATTTTTACATTTCTCGACGTTTTTGAGGTTTCTGACGTTTGGCTACCTACAGAAAAATGGATGTGTGTTGTGTGTGTGTTTGTGTGATGTATGTATGGATACAAATTTTTTCGTCCACATTTTTCGGCGTACGGATCAACCGATTTGAATGTTTAAAACATTCGATCCTATTAATAAGGAGAAGAGCAATTATTTTTGGCAAAGACAGGTCCAGCAGTTACGGAGATAAGGATCAAAGAGTGCGAAAATAGAAATCGAGTTTTTGAGAGAACGGCCATCCGATTTGAATGATCTAAAAACATTCCATTAGTAATGATTGGGAGAAGGGTTTATTAGTTTTTTCGCAAAGGCAGGCCCACCATTTCGGAGATACAAGCTAAATGTACAAAAAATGGCAGTTTTGGGAGAACTAAGCGTCCGATTCAATTGATTCAAAGAACTTCTGCTTGTCTTAACAAAATAATTAATTTTGGAAAAAAATTTGTACCATTTTTTTTTTTTTTTTTTTTTTTTTTTTTTTTTTTTTTTAATTTTTTGTATATCGAAAAATAATTCAGATTTTATTTTTAATTCTGACTATAGTTCTAATATACTTTAAACAAATAATTTCATTCTGCAATTCAGTTTATATAATTATTATAAATATTAGACAATATACAATATTTATAATAATCTATTTGAAACATTCAATATTCCTCGAACGTTTCGTACGGTACGGGAAGTTCCAGCAATTTGCCTTAAGCACGATGCCACCCACCCCACTATTTAAATTTAAGTTTATTATTTTTGTTTTATTGGTTTTGTTTTTTCATTAACATATCTTTATTTTAAATGTTTTCGTGGTTGAATTTATTAACGTGCTGAATTTTATGTCACATACAGTGTACATAATAAATGGTTATTACTTGCTTTTTGTTTTTAGTTCTGGCAAGTAAACATTTCACAAATACATAATACACATTTTTCTGCAATAATTGTCTACCTCAAAAATAAGAACAATATTTTCATATTATTGAAATGCCGCCACTTTTTACTATCCAGCTGCATAACAATAACAATTCAACGGTAGTGAATGGACGGCTCTTTTTAACCCCTTAACCGACTTTTATACTCAAAATGTTGGGCCAAAGTAGTTCAAGCCGGCGCAGCGTCTTGACCATTTTTTCCCATCAGTATATATCGTCACTTTGTACTCCATTTAATTCTCATAAAACTTCAAAAATTTTCATAAAGAAAGTTTTCGAGAGAAGTTGTAAAAAATACATAATCTATGAATTTAATCGCAATAAGAAATATAAATATAATCGACGTTGATTAAAAACAACGTCTACTGAATCGATTCCTGGAATATCAATCACAGAAAGTGAAAAATTAGTACATATAACATTAAAAATATTTCTGAGCTCGCAGGCTTTTAGGCCGGGGCCATCTTTAGATCGGGGGCCATATTTTTTTTATTATTCAGCGCCGCCCCGGCCCTATCCAAAATGGCTCCCATTTTGGATACCAATGTTAGATAATCGCAATGTAAACAACATAAACATTCACAAAGTCTGATTTCAGAAATTTATAACTAATTAATTCAGCATTTACAATTTATCGAATGTCCATTATCAAAAAATTCAATATTTAAAAAATTCTATTATTACTCATCCAAATTATTCATTATCACATAATTTGCACAATAAATAATTTTCACACAAATTTTAAGGTCCATAACATTCTACTGAAAAATACCAAATAACAAGTCAATAGTTCAATAAGACTGGCTAATACGATATAATTAACTGACATAATTCACGTAAAAATACCGGCACTCGAACGCGCAAAATGAACATTTACATCATACAACACTGGACACTGATCGACGTGTTACTCGAAAATTTGCACTACTGAAATCCTGAGATTGTCCCCCTGTATGTCTGCAACAAAAACGAACAAATTTGCCAGATGATAAAATTTAACCTTTTACGATAATTTGTTGTTATAA
>NW_020539391.1:0-19259 GCF_003426905.1 Ctenocephalides felis
AAATATAATAAAAATGCGATAAAAAATACTAAATTATGACATGTTAATTTTCTTCATTATATATTTTTATTTTTGCAACTATTTTTGATATAATAATTTGATAAAGTTTGGCAATAATTGTCATTTGTTTGTTGTTTAGTAAAAGTGGAAGTTAATATATTTATTTTATATGTATATATATATGTATATATATAATATATATATATAGATATATTAATTAGGTTTAGAATCCAGCGTAACTTCAATAAAAAATTGTGTGAATGTTTTCTTTGTAATTTTTTAAATCCATAAGTTTCGACAACATTTTTGGGTTTGTTCAGTGGATTTTGTCAAATATAATAATTGAATTAAGAAAATAATTTGTAACAGTTTAAAAAAATAAAAATAAATTAATAAAAAACACTTCATTAGATACATATGTGAGAATTCAGTTTCTAAAAACAAACAAGCTAAACCTCTAGTATTTTCTATTCCGAGAAATTTTAATTAATTAATTTTAAAAATTATAATTATTTTTTTGTTTAATAAATATGATTTCAAAATCTTAGAACGTCTATCGATTTGATATTTAGACGTGTCCTTTGTTTAACACAAAATTCCCAAAAATTTTGTTTCCACAAAAAAAACCGGTTTTCGAATTCCATAATTTTCGCCAAAAAAACCGGTTTTCGAATTTTATAATTTTTGCCAAAAACCGGGTTTAAAAACCAGTTTTTGAAAACCGACAAATCCTAGCTTGCACTATCTTGGAACTTAAACAAAATTTTGTTGATTAAACTCAATTTTATTACTATGCACTTAAAAAAATAATAGAAAACCAAAAAAATAATATATTAATTTTTTGTGCAATTAATTAAAAAATAATACCATCCTGTACTTTTTAAACCGTTGAATTCAACACCCACACGCACACATACACACATATGCAAAATTGCATCGAGCAAATACTCGACTTGTACATCAGTTTGTTTGTGTCCCTAATTTGAACGGGTGAGTTTGAATTATTACAATTAAATTTATCAATAATTGTAAAAAAAATTTAATAATTTATTTAATAAACAAAAACATAAACGTCGGTATTAATTTTATTTTTCTTGCAAAATTCGTATTTTTTGTGTGTGGTTATGGCGCGCCGGCATTACGTATTCGTACTCAACGTCGTGATGAAAATTACGTTAAAATCTAAAATTAAATTAAATAAATAGTTATAAATTATTAGTGAGCATTATTATTATTAGCATCAGTTAGAAATTAAATTAAATGTGACATGTGACAAAGTTTTTGCGAAGTAATAAATATTTGCAGAAATTCGTTCTCTACATCGACAACGTGTAGCTTACGTAAATAATTTCGTGAATTAAAATTTGATAAATAGGTAAAATATATATATGCAAAACATATTTTAAACATGAAATATTTTTATGTACGTTAAATATATTTACATGAGATTTACATTACATTTTTTTCATATATTATATGAAATTAGTGCGACTGTGATATTTTGCACGCGATATGTAGACGCCATTTTTCAATAATAATTTTATACATTATAATAAATTTAGTGTAAAATTAGTTATAGAATAAGTATTTTTTTTTAGATGGGATAGTTTTATGATATATAATTTAATTTGTGATACATCATTTACAAAGTTTCAATCAATTTTCCCTTTTTTCTGGATTTTTTTAAGTTTCGAGCTCGACATAACCTTCTCGCGTTTCCATGAGTTTCTAGATTTTTCTTTTCATATACATTCTTGTATATATATATATATATATATATATATATATACATATATATTATTAGGGTGGTCCTTAATATGGACATTTTAATTTATTGCTACCAGGAGCTCAAATACTTCCAAATCAATAAAAAAAATTCTCTATAACTTTTAGCTTTTAATATTAACTTTTAGATAGAGCGCAATTCAATCAAAGTTTTGTTTGGAAATAGCATGGATAATTTTCAAAAAATTTAAAAATGTTTTTTAGATAAAATAATAAGTTTATTATTAAAATTGTTATCATTAATATTTGGATTTTGAAACATTTTACTTATTTATTTTGGGCATTTTATGCGATTTATTCTATTGAGCAAATTATAGAGAGCAAAAAAGTTCTAGCCTTTCATTATTAAACATAACCATAACATAACACTGGTACTTTATGTAGGATTGTTTTAATTTATTTTTTTATAATTTAAGATATCCAAAATTGCATCTTAAACTTTTCCTAATTGGTATCGTAAGGGTCGAATTGTATGTATGCATCTTTACTTTGTTGTTTTAAAGGGAAATTTTTAACATATTTCAGAAATATGATATTAAAGCAAGTTGTTTTATATGCTTTAATTCAACGTTAATTTCAAAACGATTGAATGTCTATAAATTGTAATATAATCATAATATACAAATAAGTGTATTCAAAACGCAGTGTAATAATCCACAGATCTTTGACAATTAGGTATTTTATATATACCTTAATATATTTTATATACTATGATATTCTTTATATACTATATATTTTTCAAAATAATTTAATAATATAGTATATATAATAAGTTTAAATAATAGAGCATGATTTTTTTGCGTTTTTATTCAAATTTGGCGCCTAAGTTATATATGGAACCATCTTGGACACTCAGAAGTTGCATGTCAAATTCAGTTTAAGTTTTGATTGGCATTTGACTGTTCTGATATGAAATTCAAAAATGTTAATTAATCTCTATAATTAGTCAATTAAGCTTTATAAATCACTTTAAATTATATTTTTTTCTTGAATAGGTTAAATATTTAAACTATTCAAGTTTTCTTGTTTGTAACTATAACTATTTCAACATTTTAATTTAAGTTAATTTTATATATTTATTCTAGGAAAACTAAGTACATCATTACTAAATTTGACCTTAACATGATGTCTGCATCAGAGAATGAAAATAACAATTCTTGTTTACAAGTAAGTCCATTTCATTATTTTATATTTTTTTAACCTTTTAATACAAGCAAGCAAATTCCATTTCAGGATATCAATGACGATGATGTAACCACAAGACTCATTAACTTAATTAACAAAACTGGATGCCAGATTATTCAAAAAAATGGGCAGAGGTGTTTTGGACCACCTCCTGATTGGACTGGACCAGAACCAGATAGAGGTAAAAAGTTTAAAATCATTTAATTATCGATTACCAATGAAGAATATTGTGTAATGGATGTATTGTTACTCTTGACAAACATGTAATATCATGTCACATAATTATGATAAGTGCAACATTTATTTACAGGATGTGAAGTTTATTTTACAAATATACCGTGCACAGTTTTCGAAGATAAACTTGTTCCAATATTCAGCCAAGTTGGAAAGATTTATGAGTTAAGGCTTATGCTTAACTTTTCTGGATATAATAGGGGCTATGGGTTTGTGAAATTCTCATCTGAGGAAGAAGCTGATGAGGCTATTTTGAAATTAAATAGGTAAGGCTTAATAATGTCTCCACAGAACAAATTGATATTGCATGACTAATGATTTCAAACAACCAGATAATAATATGTTCCATATATAAGGTATCCTTTTGTCGGTTGCAATGGTGGTATGAAAGTCATGAGATCTGCTGATAACAGGCGTTTGTTTTTGGGTCATATTCCACCGTTTGTGACTGCACCAGAAATATTCGATGAATTGGCAGCTCTTGCTGATGGTGTAGTTGAAGTCATATTACCACCTAATGATCGAGATCCTATGCTTAATCGTGGTTATGCATTTGTTGAATTTGAATCGCATAGAAAAGCTGCTATTGCTAGACGTAGCATGCTTCCTGGAGGTGTGCGGTGAGTTATCTAATAATTAATTTGTGACAATTTGGCAATTGTTATCATCTAATGCAAACAATTTCAGATTGTGGAACACATGTCTTTCAATTGGTTGGGCTCAACCTGAATACAATGTTAATAAGAAAATTATGTCCCAGGTTGTATTTTTTCTGAATCTTAATTTCTATTTTTTGTTGTTGCACATTATATAATGATTATTATGATATCTAGGTGAAAGTTCTCTACTTCCAGAATTTGCCGCTTGAAATGACTGAATATGATCTTAAGAAATTAATTTTGCCTATACTTAATAATAATGAAACATTTTTAAATCGCTTAAGGAAAGTCAAATGTTATGCCTTTGCACATTTCGTCTCAAGAGAAGTTGCGCAAGAGGTACTAGAGAAACTTGATGGTGAGTAATATATTATTTTTGAAATATTATATACATTTATTAAAAAATTAATTGTTAACAGGTATCAGGGTTGCACAACGAATCATAAGAATAGAATGGGCTAAACCGGATTCTCCAAGGTAAATATTTTGTTTTGTTTCATTATATATTTTTATGTGCATATTACATAATTAGCACATTATTAGATCAAAATTGTTTTCAGACGTCAAGTAATAGCAGCAAAAAGACTTGAGCAGAAAACTTCTAAACAATTAACTTCACAATCAACAAACATATATTTGAACACAAAGGGAAATAACACTTATGCAAATGATGATTATTTAATCAATGATATGACTAACTTGAGTTTGGAAAATCAGGCTATAACTGTTTTAGATAAGCTCAATTCTAACCACATAGATAAAAATCATCATATACATCAAGAATGGCAAAATTGGAATTGTATGGAACTCTACCAATTTTGTTTTAAATATCCTGAGAGCTTGCACACTTTACAAAAAATATTGACAACATGTCAATCGAAAAACTTATGTGTTCCTGAATTTAGATACATTTACCATCTAGATGGAAATAGATATATGTATAACTGCATGGTTAGTCTTATAACATAGTTTAAAATATTAAAGTAAATTTTAATATATGCAAAATTTATATTTTAGGGATATTTTCCAAAATACCAAGGATTAGACTCTTATTATGCAACAGGAGGGAACTGTTTTGATCTAGAATTTACTTTACTACAAGCTATGCAAGTAATGCTGAAATACTTGCAAAATAATCTATAACAAAATTTTTCTTCTTCACAATAAAAGCAAAACTTGAATATTTTAATGAGATATTTCTAATTTTTGCAAGATAGAATGAATTATTTTATTATTAAGAAATACTCATATTTACTATAATCGTATACTTATAATTATTATAATCGTACTCGTATATGTATTATGTATATTTTTATAGCATGATTTGAAGCAGTATGTTAACTTGACTTTTTAATAGACTTATGTATTTGATCTCATACTATTTTTATACTACATTTATATTAAAATATATATTACTTATATCACTCATAATCAATTGTTTTTATCTGCAAAAATGTAATGGGACTTTTTGCCCATTAAGCGCAAACTTTACGTTACATTAAGGATATTGTGTATGTATACTCCATGCAAAGGCTTTTTCTTAATAATTAAGTATAATTGTGTAATTTTTATTTGGAACGTTTTATGACAATCATTAATTATGGCGCTTAAAAAAAATCAAGTGAAAAGTAAATTATCAGTAAAAAAAAATTTGTATTTGAATTTCTAAAAATTGTTCGTTGTGATTGGCAACACTTGTTATATTACAATACGTACGAATTTCATGTCATTTAGAATCCGTGAGCTGTCGCCTATACTTTTTGACAAGTTTCGATTTGGTATGCATCTTATATATGTTTTTAAATTAATTGATTTAATTTAAGTATTGTAGCTAACATTTCAATTCGCTTCATTTAAAATAATTACTTGCTTATTAATGTCGTTTACAAAGGTTAGTTCTTGTACTTAATATGGAATCAATCTCATCTGAACTGACTGAACCACAAACAAATTCTAATTCATTTACCGTTGATCAAATAGAAATTGACATATTGCCCACTATATATGATATCATACGAAGGTTTGAACTAAACATTAATTATAAACAATCACCTTCATGAGATTTAATCCCTATTGTTTGATTTTAGTGTTGAAAGAGATCCACATGATAGCGCTGGCAAAACCAGAGAATCACAAGATTGCAGTGTGAAGGTATTAGACTTACAAAAGAAGTTAGAAAAAATTCGAAGTCAAGTTACTCAGCTACCTGGAATTGATTATAATAAAGAGGAACAACTTCAATATTTAGAAACACTTAGGAAACAATTAAAACTTAAGCAAGAGCTTTTGCACAAATACAGGACTATGTACACATTTGATTCAATGAAAATATAAATTGTTTAAAATGCCTCTGCGATCTCTCATGAATTATTTGCTGAATAACGAACGTTTAGTTCAGAAGTTGTCTGAATCTTATCCAGTTCGAAGAGCTGCGCAGTTAGCCATTTCGCTAATGTATAGATCAAAATCAATTTTAGGTGACAACACTGAGAAGCTGGCAAATAATCCAATACGAAAATTCTATTTTATTAAATCGTTCATAGACAATGTGAAGGAGGAATACAAAAAACTGCGTGAAATCAGTGATAAAAAACCAAAATAGAAATGAATTACTACTTTTCAATGTTAATAGTTATTTTTATAATGCATTAAATTATAAAACCTAGTGCAGGAACGAAGTACAGATGCAATATTAATTTCATTAATCTACTATTTAATATGTAGTCATTTTTAATATATTGTCTTTGATATATTATAGGCAGCAATAAAAGTATTGAATTGAAGAGTCGTTTTGTGTAGGTAATTGCAATTGATTGTATACTTAAATGCAGTTATATGTGGTGATATAATTTTTTCTTTGTTGGTCTATTTTATTCATTATTTATGAATATAATTTATTTATTTAAAGATTGAACAAATTGATATAATAATTCATTCACATTATCTTTGTTATATTGTACATAATATTTTTTTAAAAATAATACTTTTATATTTTCATGCTTTTTGATATTAAATTCAAAATCTCTTATTTTACTTTCTATATAACTATCTGTAATTATATTCGTATATATCATATCACATATACCATTCTTATCGTTTGATGTCTATTTTCAGAAATGTAAAATTAACACAATCAATTACTTTTTAAATTTAATAAGTTCTCTCTAGTCTTATGAAGAATTGGTGATATTGAAACTTTGCAAATTTTGATTGTTGATCATAACTGTTAACAGACAAGGATTTCTAATAAAAACTATTTACTCAAAGTTCAGATATATTTATTAACTTCTAGAGTATATATATATATATATATATACTATTGAAAAATCAAAAAGCTTTTGTTTTTTTGAATTAAAAACTTCATGTCAAAAACCGTTAAAACGATTTTAGCAATTTATTGCTAATTTGTATAACATATAAACCGAAATATCGGATCGATAAGATGGCGGAAGATGTAGAAGATCCAAAATGTTGCAGTATATGTAATATTGATGTTAATGGAAAAAACATTATTGGATGTGAAGGTGAATGCAAAGGTTGGTTCCACAAAAAGTGTGCGAAAGTTACTAACGAACAATATAAAGTTATCAGCACAAGTAACAATATAAAATGGTTTTGTGACATATGCTCAAAAAAAAATGAGGTAAGATATTCACATGAAAGTAATTTGAAAGAAATAGTAAATGAGCTTAAAACTTTAAAGAATGATATTAAAATAATTAAAGATGCAAGATCTAGTTATGCTACAATATGTAAAAATAATGCCACAGAAAATAATAATAATAAAAATTATAAAAATAAAGACATAATAAACCCAAATATGCCGCCAATAATTGTAAAACCAAAGAATAAACAGAACAGCTATGAAACTAGAAACTATATTGAGAAAAACATAAATCCAAAAAACGTAAAAGCAAAAGTAAGATCAATTAACAACATTAGTAGCGGGGGGTTAATAATTAAGGCCTCAACAATTGAGGAACAAAAACATTAGCAGAACATATGATACAAAAAATTGGAAGCGAATACGAAATATATATAAAGAAACAAAGAAATCCGCGACTTGTTATAACAAATGCTCCAAGGCAATATATGGACGGCACAGAATTGATAAATGAAATGATAGAATATAATTACAATATAAATAACACAGATCAAATTA
Organism: Ctenocephalides felis; assembly: GCF_003426905.1. Lineage (NCBI taxonomy): Eukaryota > Metazoa > Arthropoda > Insecta > Siphonaptera > Pulicidae > Ctenocephalides > Ctenocephalides felis. The sequence goes on from NW_020539391.1 coordinate 8,026, forward strand.
AACTAATATACCAAAGGAAATCACGAAAAACAGAAAATTGGATTACATATATCGAAACATCGGGCAAAACATACGAAAAATTGTTAGAAAATAATGTAAATCTAGGATGGAGGACAGCTCATATAATAGAAGATTTAAACATAAAAAGATGTTATAACTGTCAGGCATATGGACACAGGGCAGTAGAATGCAAAAACAAGACGTTCTGTGCAAACTGTGCGGATGAGCATAACACAAGAGATTGTAAGAGCAAATCTAAGAAATGCATAAACTGCACAAATGCCAATGTAAAATACAAATCAAATTTTAATACGGTGCATAATGCAAATGAAACGGAATGTTCATGTTATCAACACAGAGCCAAAATGGTAAGAATGTCGACGAATTACAATGGACAAATTCAAGAAAATGAATAAATATAATAGCAATAACAAGAAAATAGAGATTAAGTATTTCAATATAAGAAGCTTAAGAAATAAAATAGATGACTTAGAAATAATTATGCATAAAAATGAAAATTGCCAAATTTTAATATTAACAGAAACTTGGATATACCAAGAAGAAGAAGGATACTTTAATTTAAAAAATTTTAGAGGTTTTTACAACTGCAGAGAAAAGAAAAGAGGAGGAGGAATAGCGATATTTGTAAGAAATGAACTAAACTGTACTGTCATAGAAAATAATAATAAAAATAATATAAACCTCCTGGAAATAGAAGTAACAAATATGAACCCTGTTATAAAGTTTATTGTTATTTACAACCCTCCGAATAATAATAAACAAGATCTGATAAATTTAATAGAAAAAAAAATGGAAGAAAACGGTAAAAATACAATAATAATAGGTGATATGAATTTAGATATAATTCCAAACAATAATATATCAAATTGTTACAAAGATATTATAGAATCATCAGGATACAAAATAATAAATAATATAGATAGCCAATACGCCACAAGGGAGACTCAAAACACTAAATCAATAATTGACCATGTTATATCAAATTATAAAAAGAAGATTAATATAGAAATAGAAGACACAGAAATATCTGATCACAAAATGATAACAGTATTTATACAAAATACGCCGAGAATCAAACCAAAAATGCATAAAATAATTAGATATAGCATAGATTTAGAAGGATTAGAAAAGACAATAACTTGTAAGTTAGACTCTAAAATAGTGGACCAATTAGAGGATTTAATAAAAATTATACAAGATGCAGCAAAAGAAAATAAAATCAAAGAAACAATAAGAGCCAGAGAAGATACCTGGATAACAGAAGAAATTATTAACTTAATGAAATACAGAAACAAATTCTACAATAATTTAAAGAAATGCAATATAAATGAAGTAAGCAAACATAATGCCATAAAAATGAAATATAATAATATAAAAAAAGATATAAAAAATATGATCTACAAAGCAAAAAGACAATACTATTCAGAAGAAACAAAAAAATGTGAAAGTGACTCTCGAAAAATATGGGAACTAATAAATAAAACATTAGGAGGAGGAAAAAATAAAAACGAATATAAAGAAAATATTGAAAAAATACAGCATAAAGATAAAAATATATTTCTTACAGAAAAGGAAGACATTGCGGAGTATCTCAACAAACATTTTGCTGAAATAGGTATGAAACTACAAAAGAAAATGGATCATTGCAACTATAAACCATCAATATCACCTAAAAACAAAATCCAAATTTTTGAATTAACAGATGAGAAAGAAATAAAAAAAATTGTTGAAAATCTGAAAAATAACGCTGCACCTGGCGAAGACAAGATAACAGCAAGAATCACTAAAAAAATAATAAATATAATAGCTCCACTACTTGCTGTTTTAATGAATAGATACATAGAATGTGGTGTATTTCCATCGTGTCTTAAAATGGCTACAATAAAACCAATTTTCAAAACAGGAAACAAAACAGATCCAAATAACTACAGACCTATAACAATAACAAACACATTCTCCAAGATATATGAAAAAGTAATAAAAAAAAGATTACTTGATTTTCTCATTCAAAAAATTGACAAAAATCAATATGGTTTCCTCCCTTCATCAAATACACAAGGTGCCCTAATAGATTTGACTAATACCATCAGTCAGCACCTTGAGGAAAATATGCACACAGTTGCAATTTTTATTGATTTACAAAAAGCTTTCGATACAGTAGATCATGGCATATTACTCAATAAACTAATAGATTTGGGTGTAGAGGGTTTGTCTTACAGCATTATCAAAGATTTCCTCATGAAAAGAGTGGTAAGGACGAAGGTGGGAAATTTCACAAGTGGAGGATGTAACATAACCTGTGGAGTTCCACAAGGTTCTGTATTAGGACCTTTATTGTATCTATTATACACCAATAACCTTAAAGACGCAAAATTAAAGGGAAGATACATATTATATGCAGACGATACAGCGATAGTATATGCGGATAAGGATAAAAAAAGACTCGAAGATATTATAAACACGGACATGAAAATATACACCGAGTGGCTAACTGAAAATAAACTAACAATTAACATAGATAAAACAAAATACATATATTTCAAACATAGAAAAAATACTGAGAACACTAAACTAAAAATTGAAGTAAATAATAGAGCAATAGAGGAAGTGGAAAGCATAAAATACTTAGGACTGATAATAAATGAAAAACTGACATGGACAGACCATATAAACAAAATAAAAAGAAAGATAGGAACATTAACAGGGGCATTGAAAAGGATCCACTCTTTCGGCAAAAAAAATAAAATACTAATTCTTAAAACGCAAATAATACCTATAATTTTATATGGCATAACAACATGGAGCCAAACAACTAAAGCAAACCTAAATGACATACAGAGAATAATGAATAAAGCCATAAAAATAGCATATAATTTACCACATCTAACACCCACCAAATACTTGCAGAGAGAAACAAATAATCATTCACTAAATAACATAATTAAAATAGAGAAATGCAAACTAATACACAAAATGAAATTTAACCGAATTAAAACAAGTGCAACAATAGACACAAATCAAGATATACATGAACACTACACAGACAACACAACAATTTTCACATTGAACGCAATAGAAAAAAGAATTTGAGAGAAAATGTCATATGGAGTGCTACCAAAATATATAACGAATTGCCAGACTATATTAAGATGACCAATGATAATGATAATTTTAAAAGAAAAATAAAGAAGTACTATATGGAAATTGAAGAAAAAGAAGACTGAAGAGTTATATATAGATATTATATTAATGAAATAGATATTATAGTCAAATGAAATGTAAATATTATATGAAAACTGTTTTTCATAATCTCTCATACCAGGCACCTCTGTCTGACTGAGATATGAAAATAATGTATATATGTAAATAAATAAATAAAAAAAAAAAATAATATATATATATATATATTCATTTTTCTTTTAAATAGAAAATGTAGGTGGGCATAATATCATCCACTCTTTCATTATTTTGTTCAGATGCGTTTTCTGAGCATGCTCTGTATTACTATTTTATAATATCACATATCAAAGATATAGTATACCATTTTTCCTAATACAATGGATATTTTTCACGGGTTCATGTTATTTATATACCATCCTTTGTTCTTCTATAAGATATATAATCAGAAATGTTCTATTCATCGTCAGTTTTTATAAAACTCCTTGCGAGTAGTGTACAAGTTAATCAGGATGATTTTAATTCATACAGTAAGTATTATAATTGATAAGTTATTTTTGCTAGATATTATTGCAAAATATTTACTTATTTTTGTTAGTTCTGTACTTTTTTATATTTTATTCCTCCTTGTTTAGGCTCAGATCACCATATTATTGCTGCTAACTATAAATACAGAGATATCACCAAGTGATATGCAAAAACTAAAAAACGATTTTCTACACCGAAAGCATGATTTATTTCAAAAAGCCAATATAGTTTGTCTCCAAAATGATGTCTGTTTCGAATTCACTAAACATGTTGGGGTCACCAATAAAAAACAGTTGCATGATTCAAAAAATTCTCTTCAGGATTTGATTCACAGGAAACTCTACAATTCAGGAGAAAACAAAGATGCAATTAGTACGAGTATGGATAAGGTGATTTTATAGTATATTTTGAAATATTTGTTACATAAGAAGTAATTTTTGTTATTTGAATTTTTAAGGAAAAATCTGCAGATTTTTTGGATTCTGGATTGGTTTCTTCAAAGCGTACAACTTTCCGAACAGTACCCTGCAAATGCCGTACGAAGGTAAACAGAAGTTTTTTTTTATCAGAAACATATTTTTTTTATTAATTTTTATTTAGTATTTATTTTTTCAATATTTTTTATTAACAGACTATAAGACATGATTTGGGAATAGATTATTATCCCAGATATTTCACTTCCGAAATTTGTGATCAGCAGGAATGTTGGAGAGGAGCCCGATGTCGAGAGAAATTCTATGATGTAAGTTAGAAAAATTTACAAATTTATAATTATAATTATTCTATATATTGACTATAATGAACCCTTGACGCGATCTAGAAATTAACAAGCAGTAATTTTAGTAAACTTTTGAAAATAGTTCAGTCATTTAGTAGTTTAATTTCGTTAAACATTCGTAAAAAATCGTTAAAAAACTGATTTTTGACACAATTTTTTTAATATGGCAGCGGCAACGGCAAAAATTCGAGGTCGCAAAGTTGAATTCACATGAAAATCTATGAAATCAGCAATTTTCAAAACAGCTTTTTTTTGCACCAATGATTGAGCTAAATACGTTTCCAATTGAATTTATATCTGAATTTAAACTCTTTTTAAGGTTTATTACATTAGATGAGTTATTAATTATTTTTAATTAATTTTTTTTTATTACAGGTTATAGTGCTCAAACGGAAATCCGGAAGAGATCGACAATCTGCGGACACAAGAATTCAAAAACCTCCACGATCTATTAGAAATACATGGATATCAAAATTTTTTAAAATTGCTGTCGGTTGCCATTGTACATTCTGCTAAATATTACTAAAAAAACAATTATTTTGATCTAATTTATTTAGTTAAAATGTATTTGTTTTTTTATAAAGTAAGAAAATGAAAACATTTATGATTATAAGTATCTGCCATTATACTTTATTAATGAAATTTATATTAAATATCATTTTTGAAAAATGTTGTTGTTTGTGTATGTTGTTTTATATTGATTTTGTCATCAAATATAAATAGAAGAGTATATGAAGGTGCAAAGAAACATCTCAAAGATCGACGAAATTTGATACTTTTGTCCCGAAATAAAGAACAATACAATTCGAAACAATGAGCGAGGGTTGTTTACAAATTATGCGAGCATTAACCCCGTCTATTTTTGCTATTAATACTTTAACGTTTCATATTTCACATTTATTTATTTATTTATGTAAGTTTATTAAAACAAATAATAAACGATTTAATGCAGATCATAACTCTCACTAATAATTAATTTGCAAACCTTGGAAAAGAGCACATCTTGATGCATTCGTGCTATTAATCTTACCTTCCATGCTTTTAATATATATTTTTAAATTATTTTTTTATTTTCAATTAAATTTTTTTGTACGACTTTAAAGCATATTCTTCAAATGTTCATTTGCTCAAATAATTGAAATAAAAAGCAATCAATAACTATTTTTATGTACGTTTCGACACTGTGTGCGTGCCGTCTTTCAGCACATTAAATAATCATAAGTGCTGTGTGTCGGTACCTTTAGATTTTAAGATATCGATATTTTTAAGTTTTCAACCTGATTATCAATGTTTTGTTTTCGTGTTGCACTTTGCTCTATGTCAATCCCGGTATATGTGTCATGTTTTGCTGTCAGTGATTATTTTACGGTAATATAGATTTTAGCGTTATTATTGTACTATATCCTAGTTTATTGTGTATATAATATAGGGTTACAGTATAGAAGTTATAATATTTTGTGTTAGGAGAACGTTATTATATATTGTTTTCCAGGAGCTCGGTAATAATCATTTTTCCATCAAAGAACCTTTAAACATGTCCATGTTTCGAAAACCAAAGAAAACTATCCAACGCCGTGTGTTTTCTGCCGTAGAAGATGAAGAAGAAAGTGATAACAAAGAGTTTTCAGAAAATGTTTCCACGAGTGAGCCTCCAACAGATTCGATAGGTGACTCAACCGAATGTCAATTTGAGAAAAGCAAGAAAAAGAAACATAAGTCAAAGGACAAAGTTAAAGATACAGGTAGAACACTTCTCAGTTTTGATGACGATGGGGAGGATAACGAAGAAGTTTTCAAAGTAAAAAAGTCATCTCACAGCAAAAAGGTTATGCGACAACTTGACCGAGAACGCAAACGTAAAAAGAAACATGTCATTCCTGAAGAACCCACTGGTGACCAGGTCGATGTTCAACAAGACGGCAGAATTAAGATACAAACAGATGACTTAGAGATCATTTTGAAACAGACTGAAATAAAAAACCCTAATTCTAATGATGAAATTTCAGATAAAGAATATTTGTCAGGAGACGAAGAATTTAATGAACCTAGACATCTATTTTCACACCCGTCTACTGTTAAAGATGCCTTGGAAAGAGGCAAAATTCCTGATGCTGCTATGATACATGCAGCTCGTAAAAGACGTCAAGAGGCCAGAGAGTTTGGTGATTTTGTTCCAATAACAACAAAAAGTAATAAAAGTCGTTTGGTACGAGAGGATGGAGATGGAGATGGTTCAGATGAGGATGAAGATAGGGTTGATATGTCTGTAAATGTTCAGAATAAAGATCGTGCAGAACGTTCTGAAAAGTTTTATGAAGCTCAGGATATGCTATATTCTAAGGAAAGTGATCCTGAACTTGATGAATGGGAAAATCAACAAATCAGGAAAGGAGTCACTGGTACTCAAATAGCTAATGCTCAACAAGAAACCTATCAATTTTATCTTCAAGCTCCAGCTGAAGAAGATTGCGGTCTGAAAACATCACAGTTAAGACAAGCTTACGCTAGTGCTGGTATTGCTCCAATCACAGAATCCAAATTACCATCATGCGAAGAAAGAACATTGCAAGAAATTGAAAACAATTTATTAAATCGCATTAAACAAGTGCGTGAAGCACATGCAGCACATGCACAAGATCTTACTCGCCTCTCAGAAGACATAATGAATTTGAAAATTGAAGGTAAAGTAGCTGAAAAGAAAATGCCTGAATATAAACGCCGATTTAAATTCTATCAGGAAATGCGTGCTTATATAGGAGATCTTGTTGAATGTCTAGACGAAAAACTTCCTTGCATTGTTAGTTGTGAGCAGAGATATTCAAAATATCAACAAAATGAAATGATGTTTCTTGTTGAGAGGAGGAGACAAGATGTATCAGATCAAGTAAGTGCTGATAAAGTACGGAATAATTCAGATGAAAAATTTATGCAAAGGTGCGCTGAACGCGAGGGCAGACGAGCTCGTAGACGAAGAGCGCGTGAAAAGTGCGGGATACAGCAATCTCATGTGGAAGGAATGTCCAGTGATGATGAGATTCCAGATCAGCGAGAATTGGAAAATCGACAACAATTAGAAATTATCCTCTCAGATGTTTCTCAAATATTTGCTGATGCTTGTAAAGAGTTTGCATCTTTGAAAAGTGTTTTGGAATGCTTTGAAGAATGGCTTCGGGAAGATCCAGAAACATATGAGGATTCTTATGTAACACTATGTATTCCTAAAGTTATAAGTCCTTATATAAGACTAGAATTAGTTGGTTGGAATCCACTTAAAAATACACATGATATAGAAAAAATGGAATGGTACAACATTCTGGCTTTGTTTGGATCACAAAGTGAAAACTCAGAAGTAGAACATAATGATCTCAATATGCTGATACCGATGGTTGTTGTTAAAATCATCTTGCCAAAACTTGTTGATATAATTGAATTATGGGATCCACTTTCATCTTCTCAAACATTAAAAGTTGTATCACTGATGACAAAACTTTGCAAGGACTATCCAAATCTTACTCCTTCTTGTAAAGCTTTAAATCGGGTCTTTGAGGTGATCATAGAACGAATAAAATGGGCTATAGATCACGATGTTTACATACCTTTAGTTCCAAAGCAAAATGAATTCTCTCAAAGGCAGTTTGCATCGGGAGTGAAACTGTTGCACAACATTTTGTCTTTTCAGGGAGTGATAGTTGATAGTAAACTAATGAATTTAGCATTTGATCTGCTATTGAATCGTTACTTAATTCCTATAATTCGTATTTGCAAGGCTGCAGATGCTGCAGAGAAATTGAAATGTGTTACTAATACTTTACCTCGAATATGGTTGCAGAGAACTGAGCTTGCTCAGTTCGAGCCTATTAAACAGTGTGCAACAAATGTAGCTCGGCAGCTGAGCAAATCTGAAACACAAGCTGTAGAAACTATAAATCATATAATGAAGACTCTAAATGTTTAAAATTTTTGTGACATGATCATCAAAATTTTTACTGCGGTTGGTATTTGTTATTCAGACTTTGTAGAGTATGTTATATGAAGGATTTTGAAATGTGTTTTGAGGCATGATTGTTGTTCCTCTTGCTCCAAAATTTATTAAGGATTCCAAATTTTATATATTATATTTATAAATGTACCATAATAGTAGTATTGATGTTACAGATATCAAAGGAATTGAATATTTCTTCTTGATTTTTCTTATTTTATTTAAGGGGTTATTCTGGTCACAGTTTTAAAGGCAAAGAAACAAAATCTCCCTTAAATGAATATAAATAAAATCAACATACTTGTTAACCAATTGTTACTGATTTTTATCATGTAATAATTGTGTTTGAAGATCTTCATGTAATTAAAATTAACATACATTCATTGACTGCTTGCATTTTTTTTTACTTTTTTGCGTTGATGCTGGTACGCATACAACGACAGATCTCTATTCACATACACGAGGACTAATCACAATCGACCCGTATAGAAATGTTTTCATCGAGGGCCGTAACGCACTTCCGTTGCATTTGTACGGATTTACATCCTAGTCGCGCCTAAAGAAGTTTTACTTAAAAAATTAAGCTCATTATTTATATACCATATTGTCAATTATAGTTAGTGCTATTTGAATTATATTGCATTATTGCATACATATAATTTTTTTTTCTTTTGTTTCAGGTGTATGATAAGTTGTTTAATTTTATCAACATAGAATATCGACTGGCATCTAATGTTTGATACATTACAATTTTGACTCTAAATGGAAATCAGATATATTTATCTAATATACCTTTGATGTGAAAGTAATTCAGTTAAATAATTCTATATATTATAAGACTTCATAAATAAGTGTAGTAGATGTAAAGTTGTAGCAGCACTAAACTAACTCTGAATATCATAAATATTTTCAAAAAACAATATCTTTTTAAAATGATTTCAAAAATTTCTCGCTTTTTTGTGCGCAATAAAAACAAACTAATAATCACTGGTTGTGTGGTTGGAGGTGCCATTCTGGCCACAAGATATGCTCATCGAAAGCTGCGTGCTTGGCAAGAGAAACAGAGTTTAGAGTTCATAGAACGAACCAAGCAGTCCCAACATTTTGATGGTACCGAACTCACTTGCAATCAAACTATTATGTCTTTAGCTCCTCAGTTATGTGAAGCAGTATGCAAATGTGTTATGACTGAAGACATAATAGTAGAACTAAAAACTAATCCAGACAACAAAGTTAAATTGTGGTCTGATTTGAAAATTCGTGCTTTTTCTAAAGTTGCAAGTTTAGTTTATACTTCTTCCGTATTTGTTGTAACATTGCGTGTTCAGTTGAGCTTACTAGGTGGCTATGTTTATAAAGATTCAAAAAATGGGACTTGCAATGTTGATCGTGACATGCAAGCGCGTTATTTGTCTTTATGCCATAATCTATTAGGAGAAGGTGTAAGAGGAATATGTAAAATTATTGAAGATAATGTGAGGGGAGTACTCGAAAACATACCCTTAACAAAAAAACTCAGTATATCAGACATTGAGCAAATATTTTGGTCAGTGCAGGCCGCTGTAGCAAAGGACCCGCGGAATCCTCTAGCTGATATAAGCAAATTTGTTCTTCCTACAACGGATATGAATTCACCTTTATTTTCAACCATGATAGCAGAGACTAGGGATCTTCTAGAGACAGAAGATGTAAAATCTTTATTGACTCTTGGAGTGAGTCAGGGATTTGCAACAATGATGGATCACATTGCTGAGAACTTTATACCTGAGGAGAAAATTGTTGAAGTTGAATTAAAAAATGAGTTTGTTAATATGAATAAATTACAAATACCAATGGCAAAGATGATACCCATTGTAAACGGTCTTGTAGGTAAAACCTCAGAAGTGTTAGTAGAGAAACTAATTGCTATTGATAGAATAAAGGTATTAGGGGCTAATGTTTATGAAACTTTTTGTCATTAAATACAACAAATGCAAATGTTTAATTATATTTTATTTTATTTATAAGGTGGGAAACTCTCAAATCTTTAATGTATGGGATTTAAATACACATGTATATAAATATATATGGTTAAAACATTTCATATATATATAATATATATTTATATATATATTATTATTATATATATATATATATATATATATACGCATATGTGTGTGTATTATTTTTTTGCTATGTTAATCAGCTGAAGTATTTTAATAGGTATTGAATAAGGAATAATGTACTTACTCTAGAATGTAAATTGTATTTTTAGTAAGTGACCTTATAAATGAAACATAAATCAACATTTATCCAATGTATATAAAACTGTAAATATTAAAAAAACTAATACTAAATTTGTCATTATACCAAATATATAAATATGTTTTCATAATTACATTGTAAATGAATTACTATATAATTCTATTTGTATTGTAAACGTTGTCATGCTCAAGTTTGAAATGAATTATTTATTATAATTATTTTATGAATATACTTTGTAAAACACATGACATGCTCTTGTTTTGATACTTTGTATGTTAATAGAACAAATAATCGAAAAATAATAGTTATTTTATAAGCTTAATTGTTTATTTATATACTATAAAGCTAAAAGTTGAGTTTTAATCCAAATCATAAGATTTTAATGAGTATTTTTAATTTATATAATTAATTAATCTAATAAAATCTAATTGATATAATTAAGTCAGAATGCGCCGATTACTTTTATAATTAAATGGTGGCATAAATTATTGGGTATTTGCTAGTAAT
>NW_020539392.1:0-14002 GCF_003426905.1 Ctenocephalides felis
ACATTCGATATCCGGACATTCGATTATCCGGACATTCGATTATCCGGACATTCGATTATCCGGACATTCGGATTTATCCGGACATTCGATTTATCCGGACATTCGATTATCCGGACATTCGATTATCGGACATTCGATTATCCGGACATTCGATTATCCGGACATTCGATTATCCGGACATTCGATATCCGGACATTCGATTATCCGGACTTTATTATCCGGACATTCTATTATCCGGGACATTCGATTATCCGGACATTCGATTATCCGGATATTCGATTATCCGGATATTCGATTATCCGGACATTCGATTATCCGGACATTCGATTATCCGGACATTCGATTATCCGGACATTCGATTATCCGGACATTCGATTATCCGGACATTCGATTATCCGGACATTCGATTAATCCGGACATTCGATTATCCGGACGTTCGATTATCCGGACGTTCGATTATCCGGGACGTTCGATTATCCGGACGTCGATTATCCGGACGTTCGATTATCCGGACGTTCGATTATCCGGACGTTCGATTATCCGGACGTTCGATTATCCGGACATTCGATTATCCGGACATTCGATTATCCGGACATTCGATTATCCGGACATTCGATTATCCGGACATTCGATTATCCGGACATTCGATTATCCGGACATTCGATTATCCGGACGTTCGATTATCCGGACGTTCGATTATCCGGACATTCGATTATCCGGACATTCGATTATCAGGACTTTCCGGACCCCGGAAAAACTTCTAAAAGTTAGAAAAGTGTTGGTGACATCATCTTTTTGGATTTAATTTACATTTATGATATATAATATAATTCCGGATAATCCGAATTCCGGATAATCAAAAGTCCGGATGACCGAAAGTCCGGATAACCGAAAGTCCGGATAACCAAAAGTCCGGATAACCAAAAGTCCGAATAATCGAAGGTCCGGATAACCGAAAGTCGGATAACCGAAAGTCCGGATAACCAAAAGTCCGGATAACGAAAGTCCGGATAATCGAAAGTCCGGATGACCGAAAGTCCGTATGACCGAAAGTCGGATAACAAAATAGTCCGGATGACCAAAAGTCCGGATGACCGAACGAAAGTCCGGATAACCGAAAGTCCGAATAACCGAAAGTCCGGATAACCAAAGTCCGGATAACCGAAGGTCCGGATAACCGAAGTCCGGATAATCGAAAGTCCGGATAACCAAAGTCCGGATAATCGAAAGTCCGGATAACCGAAAGTCCGGATATTCGGATAATAGAAAGTCCGGATATTCGAAAGTCGGATATTCGGATATTCGAATATTCCGAGATTCGGATATTCCGAGATTCGGATATTCCGAGATTCGGATATTCCGAGATTCGGATATTCCGAGATTCGGATATTCCGAGATTCGGATATTCCGAGATTCGGATTCGATATTCCGAGATTCGGATATTCCGAGATTCGGATATTCCGAGATTCGGATATTCCGAGATTTCGGATATTCCGAGATTCGGATATTCCGAGATTCGGATATTCCGAGATTCGGATATTCGGATATTCGGATATTCGGATATTCGGATATTCGGATATGCGGATATTCGGATACGCGGATATTCGGATATTCGGATATATTCGGATATTCAGATATTCGGATATTCGGATATTCGGATATTCGGATATTCGGATATGCGGATATTCGGATACGCGGATATTCGGATATTCGGATATTCGGATATTCGGATACTCGGATATTCAGATATTCGGATATTCGAATATTCGGATATTCGGATATTCGGATTCGATATTATATTCGGATATTCAGATATTCAGATATTCAGATATTCAGATATTCAGATATTCAGATATTCAGATATTCAGATATTCAGATATTTCGACATTCCTATACTCCGATACTCCGATATTCCGATAGAGCTAAATGTACAAAAAATGGCAGTTCTTGAGAGAACTAAGTGTCCGATTTGAATGATTCAAAGAACTTTCTGCTTGTTTTAACAAAATAATTGCTTTTGGGGAAAAAATTGTTTTAATCTTTTTTTCATTTTTTTTTTTTAAATTTTTAAGTTACGAAGTTTCAAGTAACATTCGATGAATAAACAAACAATTATCTGACTACGTTCAGTAAAATTCCCATCTACTTCATCATTTGTAGAAATGTATTTTTTTATGTCTTTCAAAAATTCGTTATCGGCACCTTTTTACCCTATAGGCGGGGTAACTTGGAACGGTCAGGTGGCAAATACGTTTAAAACCTTATTTTAATTCAAAGGTATTTACAAAATAATTACATTTTTAACTAATACTAAAAAACTACTAACGGAAGAAAATGCTTTTATTATGGATTTTCAAAGATTACCGATATTTTGTCAATACAATCAAACTGGAAGTTTTATATACTTTCTATAGAAAACATGGTAAAATCCAATCCAAGTTTTTTTTTGTCTTTCGACTTATATTGTCGTAAAATATTCGCGCAAAACATCCTATTAAACGTAATTGAACATCATCTGTCAAAAGCATTTGACATTTCACAAAATTGCCACCGTCCATTGTTCTATTTAAATTACGCTTCTACAAAAATTTCAAATTATAAATGTAAAGTTTCTACGCGGATTTGAAATAATTTCTCACCTTTTGGACATTCTCTGGATTGGCACGAATTTTTCAAGACTAAGACTGGCCAAATCGATTCAGCCGTTTTCGAGTTTTATTCGGACATTTGAAAAGAGAGCTCCATTTTTATATATAAGATTATAATGTCTAGTAATTAAAATTTATTAATTATAGACCATTATCAATTGAACGAAACTGGCGTTAATGTGCAATTAAGTTATTGATTGTCCTTACCGGTGGTTCAGCCATAACAGTTTCCATTTTGCGATCGGCTTGAATCGCAAAATCAGCAAACAAAGATCTCATAACGAACTCTCCTGGCAAAAGATCAGATCCCGCTGAAGATTCAGTTTGCACAGGCGTAACTAAAGCAACGCGCTCTCGGTTCGCACCAGCGCACCACGGAAGCAGAGTACCACGACTGCTGCCGCTGCTTACCGTAGAATGTTTGCTTTCTGGAAATAAATACACATAATAAAAGTTATCTATATTAATTAAAAGTATTTCATATAAGATCATTTAATATGAATGTGATTGTATCAATAAACAAACATAGGGCAAATGTACTGTAACGTTTCGCACTTAAGAAGTTTTTTTATTATTGATGTAAATCAAATAATTGTTTTCTAGTTTTTATTGAATTATTTTTCTCCGAAAAACTTCCTGATTTAGAAAAGATATTATTGAAATAAGTTTAGCGCAGCAATATAAAATCATAAATATGTATTTTAATTTAATGAAAATACTTAAAAATACATTTCTTTCTCCTTTCTGCCATAATAAATACTCTTACTTAAAATACAGTTGTGTTATAACCATGATTAGAAGTTACAGGTCACAGCATGATCAAATTTATATAATCAATTTTCATAATATGAAATACTGATTTATCTCAGAAATTATCTTAGTATTAAGACAACAAAAATATTTTTGAAATTTTCTAACCCATTTTCGGTGCAGAAGACCAGCTTGATGAATTATTTCCAGCATCACAGTATCACCGATACCAGTAACATCAGGTGGTCTATCACCTCCTGCAGAGGAGGAACCTGATATCTGCTGTTGGTACACTTGACTGTTGCGCTGATAAGATGAGCCATCACTTCCACGTGATGTTTGCGACCCACTGGAAGCTCGGCCATGTCCTGCTACATGGCTAGACTCATGATCCGTATCCGAAGGCGTGTCGTAGTCGTATGAATCTAAAACAAATAAAAATTAATCTAATGCTGAAAAGATTAAGATATAGATCAAGATAATTCTAGTAAAAAATCCCAATTAATAGCTTACATATGAATTAATTAATTTATACAAAATTAATCAATCACTTGTATAGTAAATTAACAGAAGCCTAAATTATTCCGCCAATTATTGTATTTGACATTTAATTTAGTTACCACTGATGGTTATTAATCTTAGATTTGAATCAATTTTAATATTAATTAAAATAACGATATAAATAAAACGTAGTAATATTTAGCCATTTTGTCAATCATTCATTCAGAAGTAGAATTGTAGGATTCAATTCCATGAAGAATAAAAAATACAGAAGATAATTAAAGTTAATGAAGAAATAAAGTTATATATTATACAAAAAATATATTGCACAAAGTAATAATGTCAAAATGAACGGTTTCACTCACCATTTTCGTTATTACTGAGATCCATTGTCAGATAAGACCACAATTTATATATTTATTAAATAAGTGCCAAAAATAAAATTACATCTACACTTCTAAACGCATTTTTTCAAAATAAGTTATCGCCCTTACTTAATTAGATCTAAGAGCATTCAATTATGAAAAAAGGTTATAATGTAATATATAACTAAAACATGAATTAACTTAATTCCTTAAGCTTAACGCATGTTTTCTAAACGCATCATTTCACAATAACACATTATTCAATCGAATTTTGCATGAATGTTATTAATCGCTTTGTATGATCGTAGCTGTCAAATTTGTTTAACTACTGTCAAAGGCCGCACAGTGACAGTCGTAATGCCAACCTAAGAAACGAAAACAACTGAAATACAAAGCCCGCTAAAATATAAATTTATGAAAAAATAACACATAAAATCTAACATTATAAAATTCATAATAAAATTTAAACAAATAAGAAGTAAATTCATTAATGTTTTATCATATAAAATTTTATATCATATAAAAAAATTATAATATTTAAAATAATAAGTAATTACAATCCTAATTTAAAATATTAAGTAATTATAATCTTCATTCACATAAATTATATTTTGTAAATACTTTTACCTACAAGCAATTTAAATTTGACTAACTATTTAAAATTTGCTATTAAATGCTTATTTATCTATGATTTAAGAAAAGAACACTATATAAATTTTGTAAACACCGCCACACTCTGTTTTCCAAAGCAGACAGGGCATTTCTATCTAGGAAATCGAAATTCAGTAATCATTTTCGATTAAATTGAATTAATTACTATTGAAATAATTAAAAATGGCTAGTATTATGTAATATATACGTAATTACTTTTGTAATAATTATTTTTATAAAGATTGGTTTTCATTTAAATTCAAAAATGTAATTGCGAGTTTCAATATTTCAAAAAAATTAAATCAATTATTTGATGAATATTTTCCTAAATATTTCAATTGTAAATTTACGTGTGCAGTTATGCATCGATTATGCTTTATTAATTTTAATTTATTCAACCAAAACAAACTATCAAAAGCAATGAAGTTTGACCCTGTTTATTGTCAAAGGTCTTTGGCTACTTTGGAATATCACGCGGTCAAAACAATGTCATTCAAATTTTGTAAAATATTATCTTGAAAAGACACAGATTAGATTTCATTTTATATATTTTATATTCACAACAATTTTTTCAAATCATCTCTCAAAATGTTGAAGGTGGGATAATATTTTTGTACTATCGAACAAACATAAAAGTTTGAATTATAACCTAGTTATAGAGCATCTAAATAATTTAATAATATTTTTAAATTGTTTTTTCATCCTTTGTGGCTTGAAATTTAATGTCATTTCTTTTCAGGGCGTTGTAGGTCTTGTTACTGGAGGTGCTTCTGGTTTGGGAAAGGCCACTGTGGAGCGAATTGTGCAACAAGGTGGCCGAGTAGTTTTATGTGATTTACCTAAATCAAGTGGATCTCAAGTAGCTAAAGATATTGGAGATAATTGTTTATATGCACCAGTTGATGTAAGTATTTCAGAAGTAGATCATTTTTAGAAAAACAATAGAGTTTATGCAGTTTTGAGATGTATATATGTATTATTGTAATTTTTCAATATCTAAGAAATCTTGGCCTAAATATTTGCACGTCCAACTAACTTACATTTTGTTATTAGGTCACATCTGAAAAAGATGTTGAGGAAGCAATAGCATTAACTAAAGAAAAATTTGGTCGCCTTGATGTTGCTGTAAACTGTGCTGGTATCGGTGTAGCATTTAAAACATATAATTTCAATAAGCAGTTGCCTCATAAATTAGAAGATTTTACAAAAGTTCTAATGGTAAGTGAGTCATAATTACTTAAAAACTTGAATGTAATGAAATCCAACTTTTTACAAATAGATGAATCAATTCTCATTTAACCGGCTTTTCTAAGAATCGCTTTGCGTTTATTATCTGAATTTTTTTTTAAAAAAATATATTATTTAAAAGCAATAACATTTACTTAATGATTTTTTAAAAAATTTGTTGCTTTACAGTACTCGAATGGTCTTACATTTTTCATCATTAATTGAATAGGTTAATACTGTTGGAACCTTCAATGTAATTCGATTGTCTGTTGGATTGATGGGAGTAAATGAACCTAATAAGGATGGTCAACGAGGAGTGATTGTAAACACAGCAAGTGTTGCTGCTTATGATGGACAGATGGGACAAGCTGCTTATTCTGCGTCCAAAGGTGCTATTGTTGGAATGACACTGCCTATTGCTAGAGATTTAGCGAGTCAAGGCATTCGAGTGGTCACTCTGGCACCAGGTATTACTGGAAATACGATTATTTAATTCTGAGAATTTTAATTTTTAACGAAAGAGAGTCTTCAAAGAATATTATAAGAAAGTAATTGCAATATTGAAGTTCTATAATTTTAAGACAACTTCTATATTGTTATAAATTTTAGACTGTTTTCCTGTTTATTTCAAATGAAGAGTACAAGAGCTACTATTTAATGAGAATTTATAAATAGCATACCTCTTCTTAAGGCAATTTTTTTTTAAGGTTTATTCAACACACCACTTCTACAACAACTTCCAGAGAAAGTAAGAGCATTTTTGGCAAAAACTATTCCATTTCCTCAAAGACTTGGAGAGCCCTCTGAATTTGCTCATATGGTACAAACAATTATTGAAAATCCTCTTCTAAATGGTGAAGTGATTCGAGTTGATGGAGCTTTAAGAATGCAGCCTTAATTGAAAGACTACTTTTAAATAGTGTTCATTATGAAAATATATTTTTTAAACATAGGTCTTTTTACATTTATACAATTTAATATAAATATAGGAATTATCTATTTATACAAATAAATTAAATAAAATTGTTAAAAATATAGTATCAAAAAAATAAAATATTGTTAAACATTTCATCTACTTAATCATCTTCAGTTCTTTCATGCGGAAATAATTTATTATAACATCTTGAAGCAGGATTTGCAAAATGATCATATGGATCACCTCTGTCTAAAACTGAAGAACATAAATAGCAAAAAAATGTCTGGCATCTGTTACATGTCATCTTATTGCATCCCTCCGATTTCTAAATTATTTATGTTAATTATAAATATATGTATTTTGTCATATATAAATATTAGGAAATAAATTAATGTAAGCTACCTCTATTTGAACTCCACATTTTGGACATGGTTTCGTGCTATTGTTTATAGTTTCTTCAGAAGCATGATCTTCTAATAACCTTTTAATATACTTTTCACCATACCTTTTATTTATTTCTTGTCTATATTCATCGGTTCCGTTTTGATATTTTTCAATGACAGCTAATCTATCCTCTGAAAAAAACGCATTTAATAAAAATATGTTCAAATATATATTTGTATTTCACGAAAATCTTACTACACACATTTTTAGATATATCTCTACATAACACTCACCTTGTTTTAATTTGCAAGGTTCCACACCGTGATATACCCTTTTGCAAAGTACACAAAAAGAATATAAGCAATTTGGACATGAGGCAACGGCTTCAGATGGGTCGTAAGTAACAGGATATTGGCAAACTACTCTTGGGCAATATATAATATCCATCATCGTATCTAATGTTTGACTAAGCATAAGCTTTTCAAATCTAGAAAAATTTCAATTATAAGAGAACAATTAACAATTGAATTATTAATGTTATTTTAAACTTACTTGAGAAAGTTTTCTTGCGAAATTAAATTCTTGATTTGAGCTATGCTGATTTCTTGCTTGCAATTTATTGCTGGACAAGTAATGCCAATGACATTACCATCTTTAATTTTTGTTAATAAATATTCTGACACACATAATTTACAAAAAGCATGGTCACAGCTATAATCAAAGTATAAATTTAGATTATAATAATTATTATTTCAAACCTACAGATCTCATTTTTGAATTGAAATTTAAATATTATTAATTATAATATTTCACTAAACTTTCCAAATGATTACTTATTAATTAATCAGCAAAATCAAATAGTATTCAACTTAAGTATAAACTAAAATCCAAATTTCTAATCTGAATGAAATATATTACCTGAATTTGATGCAATGTGCTCCTGAATTGGATACAAAACATATTTCACAAAATACATATGTTAAATTAAATTCTTCTAAAAGACATTTTTCATTATATTCTTTCAAATTAGTGATGAGCATGTCTATACTTCTATCGATTAAAACTCTTGAATCTTTTGAAGTTTTTTGAGAAGAAAATGATATATCTATTTTCTCGGTATTGTTTATTTTATTCTCTTTTTCATTATCAACATCTGAGTCATTTGTGGTGATCGGAGATTTTTCAGAATTTGTTTTTTTCCTTTGAGTTATATTAATTTCCTTAATTTGTAAAAATGTCATGGTTTCATGTTTCAAAAACTGCATCCATTTATACAAAACTTCTTCACCTGTTGTAATAATATATAAATAATATCTTCTACAAATAAGCTTAATTTATTTATTATCATTAGTTTTACCTGGATCCGTATTCCAAATTTCATCTAAATAATCACAAAGCTTTATCAACTGTTCATGTGTAAGCCAGTTACAACTAATAACAAATTTCGGAGACACAGATTTTGGATAATCTTTAGGCAATTGAAAATTCAGCCTTATTGGTGGTAAATAGGAAACCTAAATAGATTCATGAGCAGACTTTAAACTAACTTTAATAATAAAATAATTAATAAAATCTTTGCTTTTAATCTTTGGTGGTTGGCTTAAAGAAAGAGAATGTCCTTAATTCAATCAATTTGTAATAGAATTATAAAAATTATAATGTCAATTCGAATAGAATAATCTATAGCAAAAAAATATTATAATTTTTATTTAAATTTTCTTTGTTCAACTTAAATAAAAAATATATAGTATCTTAAATAAAAAATTCATAACCTCCAAAAAAACTCACCGTTATTGAAGATGTTTTATGTGATTTGGGATCAACAAAAAAGACTTCAATTGGCGATGAATCCACGCATATATCGGCATATCCGACCTAATAAATAAAAAAATTAAAATACTCCATATGATATATATGGACATAAAACTTACAGGAATTTTGTCAGGAATAGAATAAGAAAACTCATTCTCCCCACATATGCTTTCTAAAGTAGATAATTCGTCACACTGTCTTTCTTGATTCTCATCCATATTAGAAATAATTATCTTTTAAACAATCTGTATAACGATATATAAAAAGTTATAAAATATAAAATACCATCATATTGTGCAATATTGAACTGTCAGCTAGCTGTCAATTCATATTGTAACTGTCAATGATATATTCTTACCGATGAATAGAGGGAAACACCATTTAATTTTTTTGTGTAACGGCCAAATATATTATTTTGATTGCTTTTTCACTGTTCATTATTTTTTTGTTGGGAAATGGGAAGTCTTTGTGTAGGTATTTCTTTTATTTGAATACTTCTTACAGACCAATATAAAAATATATAAATTAACGACGCGATTCGTCATGCATCAATTTTGAACTAATTTTAAATTGCGCTAGAATCCACTTTCATTTCATATTAATTTAAATGTTCAATGTTCACTAATGTAAATTTTTTTTAATTAGTAATTGATATAAATGCGTTATCTTGCCAAGTCTTAGGCATTGAGAAACAAATTTTTATATTTTGTGTCTCGTCAATATTTTTGGGGTGTATTTATCTTTTTATTTTCGGGTTTTTAATCTTGTTCTTTTTGGAATTTCTAGTTGGTCGTAGAGTTGAGCGCGTCCTGCAGCAGTCATAGATCTTGTGACGCGGGTGCTCGGAATTTTGGCATAGTCTACAATTCTTTTCAACAAAAATGAAAAAAATCAAGAAAATACAATTATTCGCTTCATTATTCAGATAAGTTTTATAATTTAAAATTAAGAAATGTCAGTTACCTTTGAGGGTGTGGTTGTGCATCAGAATTTGAGTGAAAGTTTGAGTTTGAGTTTGAGTTTGAAGTGTCTAATGTCAGTTGTTCTGAATGGATAATGTGATTCGCACATTTTCTGGATCGATTCCGAAAAAAGTTTGTGATACTTAATACTATGAATATCAAAACTGTTCCACCAAATATTGTTTTGATTAAACAATTTGGATCAGTACTACTTGAACAATATAGAAAATTATTTGAGTTCATATTAGAAAGCAAAAGTAATTATAAAAGTAGAAAAAAACAAAAGTATATTCAAATCATGACAACCAAGCAAAAATAAACCTTTAGCGGTAGTAAATATTCTGGTCACGTGACAATACTTTGGCGCTGCAGTTGCACGTCAAACGATCCCGCCATTTAAATTTTTGCGTTTCATAATTTTAAAATTATGAAACACGCGCACTTCATTTGAACTTAATTTTCCATATATCGACATTGAATTAAGAAAATACTAAATATATAGATATTAGTTTAAAATACCAGTGTGATATGTGTAAATTATATCTAATGCAAACGTTTTTTTTGTTAAGAGTGTTTGTATATTTACTGAAACCAGCTTGACCTAGTGGGAATCATGTATGAAGAGCTAGCAATCGATGTGAGTTAATGTTAATAATAGTTGCTATTAAAAGAGTAATTGCGAACATCATATTTATTTAAACAAATATTTTATAATAAACATCTTTGAATATAATAAATAATTAATAAATATTTATATTAAAACATTATACCACTATGTGATGTAATCTTATAACTCGACTTATATAGTATGTGCTACCTTTTTTTCTTGATTGTTCTGAAAGTTTCCAGTTCATTTATGCTCGTTGATAATCTAAAATATTTATCAATATAATTTTAACTTGATATTATGACAGAGTTGTAATAAATTGTTTTGTCCTATTTACCTTCCAAAAGCATTAAATAGTGATACAATTTCAGTTCTTTGTAATTGAAATTTACTTCGTCCCAAAGTTACCAAATCTATTCCTAAACAAAAATAGTTATATTGTAAAGTACACATATTATTATTACAAAAATAAAAATCACCATTATTACCATATTCATCAAATGAATCAAATTTTCCAGAGAATAAAATTTTTAATGCTGTTCCTAATCCTTGAACTTGAAGCTTTCCCCAAAGCTTACACTTGTCACAACCCACACAGTCCATTATACGAGAAATATTTTGAAAATGATGTTGGAATTCTCTTTTTAATTTTGTTGTGTGACCATTGAACATAGTACGTTCATTAAAAGGAGTAGGAAAAGACCTGTAATAAAGTAGAAATAGAAATAATATTGCTTGATATTAAAAATTATATATTAAATATGTAAGCCTAAATAAATGGCTATAGTTAGTATATTGTACCAAAAAAGTCATATATAGGTACTTACTGAACCACTTTTAACAAATCGGTAATAGCTGCTTTTACATCTTTATCCTCTGATTCATTGCCAGTAAAATACTCTTCTCTTAATAAATAAGGTGCAGCTTTTGATAAAGCTCTTAATTCTACTAAGTATATAAAATATAAATTTCTTAACCAATGAGGCCCTTCACCATTGGTATAATCTGGATGAAAACGATGCCTAAATTCTTCTATATTAGGGCCCCAAAGTCCAGTTGTAGGGCCAACAAACCCTGGTTGTTCCTTATCTAAATAAATATATAACAATAATTATATCATAGAGATATAATAAATATTTTTACACTTTACCTGATAATAAGTAATTAGCACATAAATGAATATTTATACTAGTGTGCAACCCTGACAGTACTCTATAAAATGCTCTTTTCTCCAGGCACATTCCATTCTGGGCCGATAAAGCATTATAAGGAATAAAAGAATTATAGTTCATGCAATTTTTTGGTCTGAAAATAAAATTTAACATAGAATTGTAAAGAAGTTCAATTCAAATTGAATTATTGAAAGACAATATTACAATAAAATACCTAAAACAATTTTCCATGTATATGCTCCTCCAAATTCTATTTGCAGAAAATCCTTTGTAACCCGTATACCTTTCAGGATTTAATAATAAATCTACATATTGAGCTGAAGGTTCATCTTCATCTAAGAGACAAAAATTATCCTGAAATTAAAAACTCAATAAATAAAAGATGATAAAAAATATTTAACAGGTATATTTACTTGTGCATCATCATGTTTAGCCCATTCTTCAAATCCTTTGTGAGCAGCTGGACTAATGCTCATATTTAAATATCCCAGTCTGGTATCAAAGTCATCACAGAAAGTTTGAGATTGATCTGGATCCTAGGCAACAAAGAAAATATGAGTGATATGACAGGTGCAAATAGATTACTCATAAATGAATCACCTTATTTCACTGATAAATGTAGAGATAAAAACAGGAAATTTAGTATGACAAATACTAATGAAGAATATATGTATACATATATAAAGATTAAACAAATTCAAACTATATCCCAAAATATGACTAGTAAAAATGGCATGAATCTAAAATATTATCTTAGTAAGAAATACAATTTTAAAAACAAAACCTGATATCTTTGTTTCATTCGTTTCAGACCCGCA
The DNA here is from genome assembly GCF_003426905.1 of Ctenocephalides felis. Classification (NCBI taxonomy): domain Eukaryota; kingdom Metazoa; phylum Arthropoda; class Insecta; order Siphonaptera; family Pulicidae; genus Ctenocephalides; species Ctenocephalides felis. The sequence goes on from NW_020539392.1 coordinate 12,814, forward strand.
GGAATATCTTCTTGTTGGCATGCTTCTACATGGCAATGTGACATAGCACATCGACTGTCATCTACCCAAAATGGACATTTCTGAAAACAAACATAAAATTATTTTGTTATCTATGCAAAATATCTATAATTTATAGATAAAAGGTAATAATTATGTAGATGATTTATTATGAAAAACCAGTGATAATACATTATCATATTTCAAATGCTTACGTTCAAAACTACATATTTTTTGTACTCATTGAAATAAATATAAATGAAGCATTTTATTATGAATCATTTATATTAAATTAATTTTTAATGTTGAGATAAATCACTTCATCAGTTATTGTTTAGTACAAACTAAAAGTACGTAAACTATTTTGTATTAATCTTTTTTGAACAAATTTCTGATTTAAATTTGTAATAACAATATTCTTATTGATATAATAATACATGTATATAATAATACATGTAATGCCTGCGGGCATTTAATAATTAATATAAATAATAATAATAGCGCTTATTCTGAACAACATCAAATCTTTTTTAGAAATAATAATATAATGTGATACTCGAAGAAGGAAGACAGACATTTAAATGAATGCAATAAAATATTTGCTACAAATAATTTGAACAAAACAGGAATCAAATTAGAATATGCAATGGATTAGCAAAATAATTTAAATTAAATAGAAAATTTTCAAATAAATATTTTGATTACTATGAAAATGGAAAGAAAATTTACAGCATTTCAGAAGAAAAAAGTTAGAAAGCTAATATTGAATGTTCTACTATTGAGTAGGTATATGTAATAAATTTTATGAACTTTATTTAGACTTTTTTGTTATTTTATTTTTAGACTATATTATATGTTGCTCACATATCAAATATCAAAAAGTGTGAACAAAAAAAGCAAATTTTCAAACAGGTGCACAATTTAGTTCTACAAAAACAATAACATCCGTCGTCTATTTTATTTTCTATTATTATCGATACAATTTGCTAATAAAACTATTTTTTCAATTGTGATCTAGTTAATAGTTTGAATATTAATAATGATATTTGACTAATCAGCTATGAATCATAAGTTTGACAATACTAATAGAAAGTCAAGAGCATTTATAATACAAATGATAATCTAGCAAACTTACCCGGTCTAGTCCCCTTTGTAAAATCTAAAATAATCTTTAATGAGCAAACTCTGTAGT